>NC_053495.1:183741438-184041438 GCF_905171775.1 Rana temporaria | reverse complement strand
GTTGGATCCCAATCCCTTTTTATTGTTTTTAGTTTTGTTTTAATTTAATGCCAAATTAGTTTTTAAAGTAAAAAAAAAAATTCTTATATATTCAGGAGCCAATTTTGTCATTAATTGCACAAGTTTGGTGAAATCTGGCATATTGTTAAACAGGGATCATTGGCACTAACCCTGAAACAAGTGGTGCCTGACCTACATATAAATATATATATATTTTTTAAATAACAGTCCAGATTATTACTCCAAGACCTTTTCTGCCTATGTTTAGCCATTAATTTATTTTATAATTAAAGCAATGTGTACATTTTCAGTGAAAAATTTCATTTTTTATTTTATTTTTTATTTTTAAACCTCAGCTGTTAATAAAAAGCCCATCACTAATATTGTAAAGATTAACACCTGTTTGACAGTAAATAAATGTGAATTTTTTTTTCAAAAATGTTACTGCTGTTTCTATGGTTTGTAGGGTTGAGACAGTCTGATCTGAGAGCCCTTTACTGACTTGCTGTAGGGATAGTGATAAATGATCATACTTGACAATAAAACCTCTTTACTTTTATAATTGAAGTGTTTTATCCATTAATTGTGCTGCTTTTGTGGATAACTGTGTAGAGAATTTCTTCTGAAAGTTCGTGGGATTTTTTAATGCATATGAGATTGTAGCTCTGCAATGATTTTGCTTGCCTTTTACTTTTCTTTTGCTAGGGTGTATTTATTGTATGGAAAACCGTTTTCTTTATCACTGGGTTTATCCAGTGCCGGTTGTCTAGATTTAAAGGTTATCCAAAAACTAAAATGTAATATATTGCAGATTACCAATTTTTAGATGTGGCTTAATTAGTTTTTTTTTTTTTTTAGGCACAGAAAATATGAGTTGACCTTGCTAGAATTTAGTTTTCCTTGTCCCGTGCAGTTAAATGATGTCTTAAAGTGGATGTAAACACCATTTTTCGTTTTAAATTAAGGCTTGCACCTTGTACAATATAGGATTTAATGTCATCTGTGCCCAGTCTTGCCACGAAGAGTTAATCCAGCTCTGAGCAATCTTCTTATCTTTTTTTCAGTGAGATAAAAACTGACACACAAAGAAATGGGAGTCAGTTCTCCCCCCTTTGGTGTGAGTGACAGGTGATTTACACATCTCATGCAGGAGTATGAGAGAGACATTCTGTGTACTTCAGATCCCCTCCTCCTTTCTTCTCCAGCTCTCCCAGGATTGGTTGCTCCATACCTCAGCATGATTGGGCATGTTTAAGTCATGTGGTGACTTTTCTGGGTTTTGACTAGATGTTGGCGATCATAGCAGAAGTTCAGTGTAAGAAATACAAAGGAGAAAATACATGCTGACAAGGGGAGTGTAGAGGTGGGTGGGGAGTTTACTGACTGCCCACCCACCGATCTCCGGACAACAGACCCACCCACAGAATATGCAGTTTTTTGTGTCTTGTAACAGACAGAGGAGAGACATTTGACAGGTAAGGATACATACAGGAGGCAAGTATATCCTTATAGATAACCACTATGGCAGTAGTTTAGAAAGGATGAGAGTGGGTTTACATCCACTTTAAACTAGCTCACCAGTTTCCCCATGTACCTTCTGTGAACAAAAAAAAAACCTCCCCGTTGCAATGGAGATGGATAGTAGTCCAAATCAGGAAAGCAACCTAGTGGGAACCATGTCTCGCTCCATAAATACACTGGGGAATTAAGCATAGCCACCCTAAACGTTTACTGAATATCCAAGTGCAAATAAGCCTGGAAACAATGTATACAGCCACAACCCCTAAGGAATACTAATAATCTGTGATATATTGCATTTTTGATTTTCAAGGTTAATGATGATTTTATTCACAGACATAGACACTATTCCACTTTGAGCCTAATGCCTCAATGCAGAATATAATGCTTTCCTCAGTTTATCAAGCTCATTTTGTTTTTTGTTTTTTCTTGTTTAACTGGTAATTTCTTGATGCTGCACCTTACATGGTTCATTACTTTAAAGCAGGGGCCTTTAATTTTCTAATCAAAAGACCAGTATACTGTCTTTTAGGCTTTGAGGGCCCTGGCATCAGTGAGACTAAACAAAACAGAGTTGGTGAGAATTGTGGGGGGGTAAAAAAAAAAAAGCCTTTTCGTAGTAGAATAATGCCCCATTACTGTTGGTAGGAGGAATGTTGCCCTTTCATTGGTGTCAGTGGAAGGAATAGTATCCCAACATTGGTGTTAGGCCTGGTACACACTAGCAGGTTTTTTCCCTTCAACCCAGTGGGCTAAACAGGAAAAAAAACTGAAGAGCTTGAGAGGGGCTGCTGTACAAACAATCAGATGTTAGGAGAGGAATGGTGCCCCATTATTGGTGCTAGGAGAGGAATGGTGCCCCATCATTGGTGCTAGGGGAGGAATAGTGCCCCATCATTGGTGCTAGGGGAGGAATAGTGCCCCATCATTGGTGCTAGGAGAGGAATAGTTGCCCCATCATTGGTGTTAAGCCTAGTACAGTGATCTCCCCCACTGAGCGATTGTCTTCTGATGGGAACGGCTGAGAGCGTTTTGGATGCCGATCGGCACACCTTTTTAAGTCATGCCCCTTCAACAGCAGCCGGACATTTAGACAGTTTCTGTGGGACCAGCTGCCGTACACACGTGTCAAATGTCAAATGATACTGCCGAATGTTGGGTCCATGTGTATCGGGCTTAAGGGGAAGAATAGTGCACCAAGAGCCAAATAAAGGCAATCAAAGGGCTGCATCCAGGTGCAAGTTTGGGACCACTGCTTTTTTTTTTTTGCTTAAGTTGTTTTGTCTGTAAGAAATATTCAAATCACAAAGATTATTGCACATAGTGATGATGTCCTAAAATAGCTAGCTTCTAATAAGCGATAACTGTGAATTTCCGTTGGTATCATTGAAGAGAGCAGGAAAAAGCACCATTTGAGTTGGTGATAACATATTGTAATAAAATAATTAGTAAAATAAGGTTTTAAGCAGTTAAATATAGAATCATTTTTGCACACCTATGTGCTATTTATGCTGCTAAATATTTTTAGGAGAATCGTATCACAAGATAAAATAGGGGGTATTGGAAATATGTGTTCCCACTAGGGCAGTGGTTCTCAACCCTCTAGTGCCGTGACCCCTTGATAAAATTTCCCAAGCTGTGGGGACCCCTAACAGTAAAATTATTTCATACAGTGGGTTTTCGGCACCCAAGACAAGTAATTTGTACCCCTAACCCATGGACATTTAGCGCTCCCTGAGTCCCTTCCACTCATACGGTATTAAATCCCATTATTCTACATTATTCTCCTTTCTTTCCCTTTTATCTCTCCTAATTTTTATTTTGTTTCCCATCACTCTCTCTTGTTGTTTAACCACTTCCATACTGGGCACTTAAACACTCTCCTGACCAGACCAATTTTCAGCTTTCAGGGCTCTCACACTTTGAATGACAATTACTCAGTCATGCAACACTGTACCCAAATGATTTTTTTGTCCTTTTTTTCCCACAAATAGAGCTTTCTTTTGGTGGTATTTGATCACCTCTGTGTTTTTTATTTTTTGCGCTATTAATGAAAAAAGACCGAAAATTTAGAAAAAAAAAAAAATTTTCTTAGTTTCTGTGATAAAATTTTGCAAAATATTAATTTTTCTTCATAAATTTTGGCCACAATTTATACTGCTACATGTCTTTGATAAAAATAACCCAAATTTTTTGGAAATTATTTGGTCTGTGTGAAAGTTTTAGAGTCTACAAGCTATAGTGCAAATCATAATAAATTATCACATCTGATCACACCTGATGTTTTGAAGGCCTATCTCATTTCTTGAGACCCTAACAAGCCAGGAAAGTACAAATGTCCCCCAAATAACCCCTTTTTGGAAAGTAGACATCCCAAGGTATTTAGTAAGAGGCATGGTGAGTTATTTGAAGTTGTAATTTTTTTCCCAAAACACTTTGCAAAATTAAGATTTTTATTTTTTATTTAAAAAATTTCTCAAAAGTGTCATTGTAATAGCTTATTTCTCTCACATGGCATGTGCATACCACAAATGACACCCCAAAATACATTCTGCTACTCCTCCTGAGTAAAACGATACCCCATGTGTGAGACTTTTCCACTGCCTGGCCACATACCGATGCCCAACCTGCAGGGAGCGCCATCAGGGGTTTTAGGAGCATAAATTGCACATCTAACTAGTTGACAACCTATTACAATTTAGAAGGCCCTGGAACACCAGGACAATGGAATTACCCACAAAATGACCCCATTTTGGAAAGCTAACACCCTAACGTATAATCTATGAGGCATAATGAGTCTTTTGAACGGTTCATTTTTTTCCAGAAGTTTTTGGAATATGTGGAAAAAAAATGAAAACGCATTTTTTTTTTACACAAAGTTGTCCATTGATAAGATATTTCCAACACATAGCATGTACATAGCAAAAATGACACCCCAAAATACATTCTGCTATTCCTCCTGAGTAAAACGATACCCCATGTGTGAGACTTTTTCACTGCCTGGCCACATACAGATGCCCAACATGCAGGGAGCGCCATCAGGGGTTTTAGGAGCATAAATTGCACATCTAACTAGTTGACAACCTATTACACGTTTGAAGGCCCTGGAACACCAGGACAATGGAATTACCCACAAAATGACCCCATTTTGGAAAGCTAACACCCCAACGTATAATCTATGAGGCATAATGAGTCTTTTGAACGGTTCATTTTTTTCCAGATTTTTTTGGAATATGTGGAAAAAAAAATGAAATCGAATATTTTTTACACAAAGTTGTCCATTGATAAGATATTTCCAACACATAGCAAAAATGACACCCCAAAATACATTCTGCTACTCCTCCTGAGTAAAACGATACCCCATGTGTGAGACTTCTACACAGCCTGACCACATATAGAGATCCAACATGCAAGGAACACCGTCAGGTGTTCCAGAGACACATAGCATGCACATACCAAGAATTACACCCCAAAATACATTATGCTGAGCAAAGCGTAAACAAAAGATTACCTTGGTAATAGTAGCGCAGTTCTACACAGCAGGATAGCACTGGTCCAGGCAGCAGGCAGGGACTTGGTCAGCAACGTCCAGGCAGGGATACTGCAGGTGGTCAGTTCATGCAACAGGCAGAGGCATGATGGCATAGGTCCTACAGGCAGCAGGAGGGCCTCGTTCAGGACAGAATGGGGACAGGGGTAGAGGCTTCTCCCACCCAAATCTCTTTGAAGCCTCCGGGCAACCAGACCCTAATCTAGCATGAGAAAACAAAAAAGTTTTCTTCATCCAGAAAAACTTTTCTGGCGCCCCTCACATATGTGAGACCCCTGTGTTGAATCCCACTAGTCCAGTAGCAGGGTACAAGATCAGTCCAAGAGGCAGGCAAAAGGCATGGTCAAACAGTCCGAGGTCAGTTCCAGATCAGGCAGAGGCAGTACAGAATCGTTAGGCAGAAGAATGGTCGAAAAACAGTCCAGGGTCAATTCCAAATCAGGCAGCGGTATTACAAAATCATTAGGCAGAAGGGTGGTCCAATAACAAGCCGGGGTCAGTTACAAAGCAGGCAGTGGCATAAGGGGTGAGAAGGCAGGAACGGAGGATTACGTTTACCATACTAAACTAATACTTTAGTTTAGTATGGTAACGTTTGAAACAGTCAATTATACAGAGGCCTGGTTGTGAAGGACACTCTGCACAATAATAAACTGTGTCCCGTCTGACTCCTACACTGGCACACACTCTACATTTTTTTTGAGCTCGCCGGCCTGATGCTGTGGGAGGGACCTTATCCGGGAAGTGCCGTTCGGAGACCTGACTTAGAACATCTGATCGGATGTGTTGGGGCAGGTCGTTCGGGAATATCAGGGTAGTGGTAATTTCCTCCAGGTAGCCAAGGAAGGGTAGGGGGTTTTGGGTGGATTTGCAGTAAATAATATGGGAGTTGTAGACGGCCAAATGAAAAAAATAAATTGCTACTTTCTTGTACCAATGGTACGTGCGTCTTGTGGGTAGATATGGTTCCATCATTTGATCATTTAGGTCGACTCCCCCCATGAACAAATTGTAGTCCTGAATGCAGGTGGGTTTTTGGATGGTGGTGCCACGCCTTCTGCGGGTTTCTACAAAGGAATCGTTGTGGATGGACGACAACATGTACACGTCTCTTCTGTCCCTCCACTTCACTGCCAGAACCTCCTTGTTGCGCAGACTCGCCGATTCCCCTTTCTTCAGCTTTGTATTCACAAGGCTTTGAGGAAAGCCTTTCCGGTTCTTTCTGGCGGTGCCACATGCTGGCGTCTTCTTTCGGTGCAGGTTGTGGAACAGAGGAAGAGACGTGTAGAAGTTGTCCACGTACAGGTGGTATCCTTTATCCAGGAGGGGGGTGATAAGTTGCCAGACAACTTTTGCACTTGATCCCAAGTAGTCTGGGCAATCGGGGGGATTCAGCTGGGTGTCCTTCCCTTCGTACACCAAAAAGGAATACAAGTACCCTGTGGCTCGTTCACATAACTTGTACATCTTCACCCCATAGCGGGCTCTTTTGCTTGGAATGAACTGTTTGATCTTAAGTCGGCCACAAAATTTTACTAGGGACTCGTCGACACAAATGTGTTGTTCCGGGGTATATATTTGGGGGAATAATTCTGAAAAATAATCTAATAAGGGGCGAATTTTGAAAAGCCTATCAAAATTTGGGTCATTTCGGGGAAGGCACTGGGTGTTATCATTGAAGTGGAGGAACCTCATGATCGTGAAATATCGGTTTCGGGGCATTGATGCAGAAAAGACGGGCAAATGATAAATGGGGCGTTTGGACCAAAATGAATGTTTTTCGTTTTTTGGGTTGAGTCCCATACAAAAGGTGAGGCCTAAAAAAATTCTGAACTCCTCCACTGTTAGATCTCTCCAATTGTAGGGACGGGCATAAGACGATGTGGGGTTGTTGGAAATAAACTGTTGGGGCATAAAGGTTGCACTGGTCCACAATGCTAGAAAGCAGTTCCTCAGTAAAAAATAAATTGAAAAAATGTATTGGTGAAAAATTGTCCGTGTCCACCTGGACTCCTGGCTGGGCAGTAAATGGGGGAATGTTGGCTTCTCCGGAATTTGGAGGAAGCCACAAGGGGTACTGAAGGGCATAGGGAAGGCTTGCATGGGTCCTTGGCCTTTGCTGCCGAGGTACTGCAGTGCTGGTGGATGGCACTTCGGTGCTGGTGGATGGCACGACGGGGCTGGTGGATGGCATGACGGGGCTGGTGGATGGCATGACGGGGCTGGTGGATGGCATGACGGTGCTGGTGGATGGCACTGCCTCACCAGAGCGCCTTCTTTTGGCGGGCTGATTATCTTCCCCCTCTGAGCCTGTATCGGTTCCACTGCTGTAGACTGGCTCGTAGTCTACATCCACATCAGAATCCAGCTGTGAATCGGAAGACGAGAGCTCCCCGTTGCTCTCGTCACTTGCGGCAATAATTGCAAATGCCTGCTCGGTGGAATAGAGACGCTTAGACATTGTTGCTGGCGACTTCACACAGATGTGTGGCACAGATGTGCACTGAGGCGACACAGATGGGCAGAGATGGGTACTGAGGTGGCAGAGATGGGTACTGAGGTGGCAGAGATGGGTACTGAGGTGGCAGAGATGGGGTGGAATAGATGTGCACTGATGAGGCGGCACAGATGTGCACTGATTGATTGCACAGATGTGCACTGATGAGACGGCACAGATGTGCGATGATTGATTGCACAGATGTGCACTGATGAGGCGGCACAGATGGCACTGATGAGGCGGCTCAGATGGCACTAATGTGGCGAAACAGGTGGGCACTGAGATGGGTACTGATGTGCACCGATGAGGCGGCACAGATGTGCACTGATGAGGTGGCACAGGTAGGCACTGATGAGGTGGCACAGGTAGGCACTGATGAGGTGGCACAGGTAGGCACTGATGAGGTGGCACAGGTAGGCACTGATGAGGTGGCACAGGTAGGCACTGATGAGGTGGCACAGGTGGGCACTGAAAAGTACTGAGGTGGCAGGTGGGCACTTGGCACAGGTGGGCACTTGGCACAGGTGGGCACTTGGCACAGGTGGGCACTTGGCACAGGTGGGCACTGGTGGCACAGGTGGACACTGGTGGCACAGGTATCACTGGGCACTGATTGGGTACTGAGGTGGCAGGTGGGCACTTGGCAGAGGTGGGCACTTGGCACTGGTGGCACAGGTGGACACTGGTGGCACAGATGGACACTGGTGGCACAGATGGACACTGGTATCACTGGGCACTGATTGGGCACGTTTTTTTTTTTCACATTAGATACATTAGATACTTTTTTTTTACTCACAGACTCTCTCTCTCCTCACACGCGCTGTGTGTGTGAGGAGGGAGAGCCGGCAATGAGAGATGATCTCATATGTTTACATTTGAGATCATCTCTCATTGGCCACAGAATCGCGCTGTAAATAGCCGCTGTGATTGGCTATTTACCGCGATCTGTAATTGGCTGTGTCCAAGGGACACGGCCAGTACAGGAGTTCCCCGATGCGCGCTCGGGAGCGCACGGGGAACGAGGAAAGGGGCGGCCGTAAAAACACGGCCTCCCAGAGATTCAGAGCCACCCGACGGCCGTACAAAGTCGTACAGCCGTCGGGAACTGGTTAATGGCAACTATAATCACAAGTAGTGTTACTCACTGTGTCTCCGACTTTGTGGTGTCTCGCAGCAGTGACACCTATGCCGAAATCAGAAGATAGGGTCTCCTCCAGCCCCTCCCACATCATACTTTACCAGTCAGCTGACCTCTAGTGTCTGCCCCCCAGCCATGCCATGAACTGAGTGGGTGGCTGTGAAGAGGCTTAATGGGCGGCTGCAGGCTCCAGGGACAGCCCTGCTGGGCGGCCGCAAAAAGACTAGGAGAGCAGTGCGGGCTTCAGGAACAGCCCAGGATTCGGTGACCCCTGGCAAATGGTCATTTGACCCCCGAGGGGGTCCCGACCCCCAGGTTGAGAACCACTGCACTAGGGGCATTTACTGGGGTTGATTTACTAAAACTGGAGAGTGCAAAATCTGGTGCAGCTGTGCATGGTAGCCAATCAGCGTCTAACTTAAGCTTGTTCAATTTAGCTTCGACAGTGGAAGCCGATTCAGAGTTGCACCACATTTTGCACTCTTCAGTTTTAGTAAATCAGCCCTACTGATTGTCTCCAGGACTAATGGTTATGGGGAAACATTTTCCAATTGTCGGAGCATAAAACCAGAAAAGGGAAAATGTTCCTGGAACAAAATTCCCCAATGGAAGAACTGTATAAGAAAACAAAAGAAACATCCCCAGAGGGGACACAAATGAAAAAGAAAAACCCGAAAGGGGTTTTGGCGTTCTTCCTTGATCCAAATTGCATAAAAGTTTGAATTAAGCCAACGATTTATACTTGTAGAGAATTCACCCGAGGAGAAAATAAAACACATGATCCCTTTTAAGCGCTTAGAAATGTGTATGTTACATCTCCACCAATTCAATTGTACATGCAATTCTGCAAACCATCAAAAAAGTTAGTATTTCAATTATTTTGTTCAATTGGAATGGTCTCAATTTTTTATAAAAGGATAAAAATTAAAAACCAGTGAGTTAATTTAAAAAAATAACCATCTGATTATAACCTTTATATAAAGCTGGGTGTGAATGACCACAAATCCTACCCAAAGGAGATTAATCAAACCTTATGACCTTGTAGTGAGGACTCCTGCCATGATGAAGGAGATGGTATGCAAAGAAGGCTGCAGTCTCTGGGTTGTCACTGGCTGCAGGACTGATGAAAGAGGTGGCCAGGAAAAATCCTGAATAGGGGACACAACATTACAGAGCCATGCAAGGGGAGGATGAAACATGTTATGGTGACACAGGTATACGCTAAAATGCACGCTAAAGCTCTACCCACAACAACCTCCTTTCCGGGTCTGTCTCTCCTATTGCGCAGCTCTGTGATGTCAGTTCGGGCCCTGTGCAAGGCCCTGGCTCCCGCTCTGGAACATCCTTGTAAAGACATCCCCAGCATCCAAGCTTGTTTTCCGCCCATCCATCGGCGCAGGCTACTGACGCCACTTCCGGCCTTGAGCCTGCGGGCGTGTCCCCTATTCAGGATTTGTTGCCCTCTTTCTGGCCACCTCTTACCTCAGCCCTGCAGCCAGTGACAGACCAGAGACTGCAGGCTCCTTTTCATGCCATCTCCATCATGGCAGGAGCCCTCACTACAGGTCATAATATTTGCTTCATCTCCTTTTGGGTAGGCTTTGTGGTCATTCACACCCAGCTTTATGTACAGTACACCAGATGGTTATTTTTTAAACAAACACATTTTTTTTAACATGATCAACTGAGATGTGTTTGGTTTACAGCATTGCATGTACAATTGAATTGGTGGAGACACAACATACACAGTTCTAAGCACTTATAAGGCATCATTTGTTTTTTTTTTTTGTTTTTTTGGATACCCTTTTAAGGGTTATTCCTAGCGGCTATGTACTTGTTCTTTAGGAGGACATTCCTTGAGTTGTTCCCTGCTCCCATTGGCACCCGATCGTTTTGTTGTACCAGGGGAGAAAACCACTCTGTGGCTGAGGTCAAGTTGGTACTGAGAAAATTGGGGGGGGGGGTAGGTACTATGCTGTAAGAAGCCATAGGGTTGCCTTCAGCCTAAAACAATAAATGTATTTCATGAAAAGTGAATGTTTTACAGATCTGCTGGGGTTTCAAAAATTATTCAGAATTTATGTAGCGTAAGGAAAGATATTATGAGGTTGAAGGCCATTTTCAATAAACACATCAGTCTTTATGTTGATTCATTTATTAAACACCTATTTATACTTTTGTGTTTCAATATGTTGAAAGTTTTTCGAAAAAGGACAAAAATTGTAGGCAAAGAATGATATCAAAGGCCCACAACGAATGTGGAACATATCAAGAAATCAATACCAGACACAGAGGGGCAAATCCACAAAAAACCTGCCTAACTAAACTTTTAGCAGTTAAGTTACACTGGCGGAAAATTTCTACCTAAGTGCCCGATCCACAAAGCACTTACCTAGAAATTTTCGGCTGTGTAACTTAAGTGCCTCCGTCGCAAGGCGGTCTTCTCATCCAGGGGGCGATGACAATTTAAATGAGGCGCGCTCCCGCGCCGGACGTTCTGCGCATGCGTGTGACGTCATTTTTCCCGACGGGCAGCGCGCGAAATTACGTTACGTCGGGCTTTGTGGATTGCGACGGGACAATAAAGTTGCGTCGGGTAAAAAAAAAGTTACACGGCGAAAAATAAAATTTTAAATTTAAAAAAATAGCGGCGATCGAAAAAAAGGTATGTTTTTACAAGGTGTAAACAGTTTACACCTTGTAAAAGCATCGCTAATTTTACGCATGCAAAACGTAACTTACGCAGAAAACACAAAGCTAAAAAGCTTTGTGGATCTGCCTAAGTACTCATTTGCATACGCAAAGCGGCATTTCGACTCGAAATGCCCCCAGCGGCGGATGCGGTACTGCATCTTAAGATCTGACAGTGTAAGTGTCTTACAGATGTCAGATCTTATGCCTATCTGGAAAAATCCTTCTGTGGATCAGTTCCAAAGATAGGCACAGGCATACGCAGGCTGAACAGCAGTTCCGCCTGCGTATCTCTTTTGAGGATTTGGCCCAGAGATCCAACTAGTATAACACCAGCCATCTACAACCCAAGGAATCCCTATATAAAGTATAAGTTCAACTTAATAATGATAAAGAACTCAGGAATGGTTGACTTTGAGCAACCATTGCACAGTACAAAGAAGTAAGCTGACTTTACATTTAAAACAATGGACAATTTTACGGAAAAAAAGGGCCCATTCCCAAATACAGTAACAGCCAGAGGTTTTGCTCACAAGTTTGGGAACTTTATAGGATAGAGAACAGAGATGGTGATATAAGATTGGAGATGATGGAAAGGTAACAATATACAGAAGGCTGTGAATCTTTGATTTACAAGGAATATGAAGCCTGTGTCGAAGTTACAGTATATTAAACCTTTTCTATTAAATGTTTTCTGACTCTTGTTCTGCCTTCTATCATGGTTTTCCTGTAGCATGTACTTTTAACTTAGGTTTGTCAGACCTGGGCACCAATAAAATATAAAAGGAAAGGGGAATGGATATAGGAAAGTGGGACTTTGTATCTGGGCACCAGTTCTGATAGTGTTGGCCCTCCAAAATGAATTTTGTTCATCTTTTTGCCATATTTTTTATGGCACTGATAACACAGCAAACCAAAACTGCTTGTACAGATATCATAAGAGGTCAATCCCTTCACCCAACTTTTTCTGTACTTACAGTAAAAATATGTTGCATAGTAGGTGAGGTTGAAAAAAGACCAAGTCCAACCTATGTGTGTGATGTCAGTATTACATTGTATATCTCGGTATGTTGTGGTCGTTCAGGTGCTTATCCAATAGTTTCTTGAAACCATTGATGCCCCCTGCTGCAACCACTGCCTGTGGAAGGAAATTCCACATCCTTGCCGCTCTTACAGTAAAGAACCCTCTACGTAGTTTAAGGTTAAACTTCTTTTCTTCGAATGTTTTCATTTTGTGGCCGTGTGTCTTGTTAAACTCCCTTCCGCAAAAAAGTTTTATCCCTAGTGTGGGGTCACCAGTATGGTATTTGTAAATTGAAATCATATTCTCTCTGGAGAAGAGACGCTTGAGAGTGGATAAGTTCAGTGTTCACAACCTTTCTCTAGGTGCGGCTGGACCAGAGACTTTGTAGAGCGGAAGAATTGTTTTATCTCTGGAGTTAATCCTCTTTTCTTTATCGTACATCACGGGACACAGAGCGGCATTCATTACTATATGGGTTATATGGAGTACCTTCAGGTGTAGACACTGGCAATCTCAAACAGGAAATGCCCCTCCCTATATAACCCCCTCCCATAGGAGGAGTACCTCAGTTTTTCCGCCAGTGTCTTAGGTGTTAGTCATGGTTTAGCTTGCCTCCACATCCTTGGGATTAGGTGAGCTAACCGGTTCTGTCCAAAAAAGCCTCAGCGCTAAAGTGGTCAGTAACCGGACCCCAAACCCTTGGGGTATAGCCCATAATGCTTTTCTTTTTAGAGAGCTGGACCCTGGGCCCAGAACTTAGAAACCTTTGGGTGCCTAATGTTTCTGTTGCCAGAGTGCTATATGGGCCCAGGACAGTGGATCCTTCATAGGAACCCAGGGCCTGAAGGTCTAGACATCCCCACCGAGATGGGGGAAGATTGGGCCTCTTGCTTGGCAAAGTCCTGCGGCATGGAGCAGGTAAGTGAGGGGAAAACTTGCGGAACTTGGTTCTTAGCAGGTTTTTTCTGGGGGGTCACAGGGGACATGCCTAAAGTTATGCACTGCATCTGGCAAACTAGTCACATATCATAAAGATAGGATGGCTCTATATGTATTATTCCCCATAAGATGTGACCTCCCTTGTAGTGTTGGAAAAGCATTGAGTGGGGCCTGTGTGATATAAAAGTATATGTGTGTGTCAGAGAGCTGTGCTTACCTGCAAGCCTCCAGGCGATGCTCCATTCAGTCTTCCTCCTCACGGCCTGCAAAGCAGGCAAAACGCCGACCTCTGGAGCAGAGAGGTCCCTTCCTCCCAACCCCACCCCCCCCCTGTCGGGAGGGGCATTTCCTGTTTGAGATTGCTGGGGGGGAAGGGCGGGTCAGTGGCTTAAGGAAGGGGCGGCCCTTCCTTGTTTGTTCCATATAGCTCATTCAATACTTTGGAACTGAGGAGGAAAGACCAGAACGGCAAGCACGGGGCGCCGAGGACACACAGTGGCCAGAAAGAATATTGCAGTCTTCAGAAAGACTGTTTTCAAGCCTAGAAATAGGCTGTTTCTTTTCCATCTCATAGTTTTTCTTGCAATACTACTCAGGGGGACAGAATGTTTTTTCTTTCCTAGATTTGAAAAAAAAAAAAAAAAAAAAAAAAAGATTTAAAAAAAAAAAAAAAAAAATAAAAGTGTCATCTAGGGGAGAGGAAGCATTTTTTATCCCCCAAACAGGTGTTTGGGCATTTAACTATTTATAAGTCCCAGGTACCAATAAGTAGCAGGTGTACCTCGGTATTGTACCATGGCATCAAAAAACAAGGGTACAAGAGGTGGGGATTCCCCCAGAGAGTCTGAGGTCTCGGACAATGCTATGCCGCTGCTTTCCCCACAGGGAGCCTTGGGGCCATCGGGATCTGGGGCTGGAGCTGACGCGGGTCAGTCCAACCCTAAGATGGTCACGGAGGAGGTATTACTCACCTCTTTAAAAGAGATGCAGAAAAGCATGGGTAAAATGATAGCCGCAGCTATGCGGGGCAGTAAGCGGAATAGATCTCCGTCGCCCGAGCGCGGACCCTCAGAAGAGGAGGTCCTTTCCTCAGGGGAATTGGACGACCTCTTGGACAAGGACCAAGTAGGTTCAGGGATCGAAGATCCGGATACAGAGGAGTCTGGGGCAGTCTCCCTGAGGGAGAGCTGGTGGATTCAAGGATTGTCGGACTTGGTCCATAGGGCATTCAACTTGCCAGTACCAGATCTCCAGGTATCGACGGTTTCAGCTTTGGGCTCACTGAGGGTGCCTCAAAGCAATGCTGTGTTTCCGATCCATCCTCTATTAGAGGGAGTTTTGTTCCAAGATTGGAACAAGCCAGATAAGATCTTCTTACCACCTAAGAAGTTCTCTGTCCTATATCCTATGGAAGAAAATTTTTCCAAAAGATGGGCTACTCCTGCAGTGGACGCAGCCATCTCATGTGTTAACAAATCGTTAACATGCCCTGTAGAAAACATACAGGTGTTCAAGGATCCAGTTGATAAGCGCTTGGAAGCACTACTTAAGAACTCCTTCACTACTGCAGGGGCAGTAGTACAGCCAGCTGTGGCTGCGATTGGGGTCGCTCAAGCATTATCGGATCAATTTAAGCAGATGCTTAAACTTATTCCTGCCCAGCAGGCAGAAGAATTTTCGGATGTCCCTAAGGCCATATGTTTTACGGTAGACGCAATCAAGGATTCTATCCAGCAAGCGTCACGTTTATCGTTATCCCTTATCCATATGAGAAGACTCTTATGGTTAAAAAGCTGGGAGGCTGAGCCCCCATGCAAGAAGCTCCTGGTAGGGTTCCCCTTCCATGGAGGACGACTCTTCGGAGAAGACCTAGATAAATACATTCAGACCATTTCAAACGGCAAGAGTACTCTCTTGCCAACTAAGAAGAAGGTTCAGGGGCCTGCGTTTAAACGACAGTATTCCCCTGGGCAGGGGCCCTCTAATGCCAAGCAGTATCGACGGCCTCCTGCAAAAGCAAACTTCGGCTTCAACAGCAAATCACAAGGACAGGCTGTTAGAGGCAAAAGGCAGTGGTTTCGCAAACCAGCAAAACCAGCCCCCAAGCCAACCTTATGAAGGGGCGCCCCCACCCACGAAGGTGGGGGGAAGGCTGCGACTCTTTTCAGAGATTTGGGAAGCCAGCATTCCCGACGAGTGGGTACGGTCTTCCGTGGCCACAGGCTACAAATTAGATTTCCTAAGGTTTCCTCCTCCTCATTTCCAGGAGTCGAGGATTCCAAACGATCCGCCTCGGATTCCGGCCAGTCCTGGAACAGGGGCTGGGTTTCTACTCCAACCTATTCATCATCCCCAATGGAGATGTCAGGCCAATTTTGGACCTAAAGATGGTAAATGCATATCTAAAGATCCGCTCATTTCGGATGGAATCCGTGCGGTCAGCAGCTGCCACACTCCAGAAGGACGACTTCATGGCGTCCATAGACATAAAGGATGCCTACCTTCATGTTCCAATTTATCAGCCACATCAAAGATATCTACGCTTCATGGTGGCTTCGCGTCACTTCCAATTCGTGGCGCTTCCCTTCGGGTTGGCTACGGCCCCCCGGGTGTTCACGAAGGTCCTAGCTCCGATCCTAGCCAAGCTAAGGATCCAAGGGGTCACGATCCTAGCATACCTGGACGACCTCCTAGTCATAGACCACTCGTCTCCCGGCTTGGAGCGAGCAGTGGCCCTCACGGTCCAATACCTCGAGAGGTTCGGCTGGGTCCTAAATCGAGAAAAGTCAGCTTTCCAGCCCACAAGGCAGTTGGAATATCTCGGCATGAGATTAGACACAGAACAACAAGGAGTGTTCCTACCTCTGAGGAAGGTAAAAGCCATCAAGGAATTAATCCTACTGGTTCTAAGCAAGAAAGAACCGACTATTCGCCTATGTATGAGGTTACTAGGCAAGATGGTGGCCACGTTCGAGGCGGTACCATACGCCCAGAGCCACACTCGCATCCTACAGGCAGCCATCCTGTCAGCATGGAGCAGAAGGCCACAGGCCTTGGATATCCCGTTGCCGCTCTTATCAAGAGTCCGACAAAGTCTGTGTTGGTGGTTAGACCCTCAGAATCTACTGAAGGGGAAGTCTTTCAGCCCAGTGGCTTGGAAGATAGTGACCACAGACGCCAGCCTGACGGGCTGGGGAGCAATTTTGGATGGTTGCACTCGCCAAGGTACTTGGGCAAAGCCAGAGAAGCAGTTGCCCATCAACATCTTGGAGCTCAGAGCTGCTCGACTAGCCCTCAGGGCTTGGACGTCAAAATTGCAGGGGTTCCCGGTGAGAATTCAATCAGACAATGCCACGGCCGTGGCATACATAAATCACCAAGGGGGAACCAGGAGTCAAGCCGCTCAGAGAGAGGTGAGCTTGATTCTCCTATGGGCAGAGGCGCATGTGCCCTGCATATCGGCAATATTCATTCCAGGAGTGGACAACTTTCAGGCGGACTTCTTAAGCCGCCAGACTCTATGGCCGGGGGAATGGTCTCTGCATCCACAAGTCTTTCAAGCACTCTGCCAAAGATGGGGAGTGCCGGACGTGGATATCATGGCATCGAGACTCAACAAGAAACTAGACAGGTTCATATCCCGCTCAAGGGATCCGATGGCCTGCGGAACCGATGCGTTGGTTTGCCCTTGGCATCAGTTCAAACTTCTTTATGCGTTTCCCCCGCTCCAGTTACTACCCCGCCTGCTGCGCAGGATCCGGGTGGAACACATACCAGTCATCCTGGTAGCTCCAGCATGGCCCAGAAGGGCATGGTACTCACTCATCCTAAAGATGGTAGTGGGAGACCCTTGGACTCTTCCTCTACGGCCAGACCTGCTATCGCAAGGTCCGATCCTCCACCCTGCCTTACGGCATCTAAATTTGACGGCCTGGAAGCTGAATCCCTGATTCTCAGGGGTAGAGGTCTGTCTCAGAAAGTAGTCTCTACCCTAATCAGAGCCAGGAAACCGGTCTCTAGGGTGATTTATTACAGGGTCTGGAAGGCCTATGTAGGCTGGTGTGAGTCCAAGCGATGGCTTTTCTCGCAAATTTACCATCGATAGAGTATTAAGTTTTCTCCAGCTAGGAGTGGATAAAGGATTGGCATTAAGCACAATCAAAGGACAGATTTCTGCTCTGTCAGTGTGGTTTCAGCGGCCGCTGGCCACCCACTCGCTGGTTAAGACCTTCCTTCAAGGGGTCTTACGTATTAGACCTCCAGTTAAATCCCCGCTTTGTCCGTGGGATTTAAATCTTGTTCTGTCAAGTTTACAGAAACAACCGTTTGAGCCGTTGGCTGAAATTCCTTTGGTTCTACTGACAAGGAAGTTAGTATTTTTGGTTGCCATAGTTTCCGCAAGAAGAGTTTCGGAGCTAGCGGCCTTATCCTGTAAGGAACCATATCTTGTTTTTCATAAGGACAGGGTCGTTCTCCGCCCTCATCCTTCCTTCCTACCGAAGGTCATATCCAGTTTTCATTTGAACCAGGATTTGGTATTACCATCCTTCTTCCCTAAACCTACTTCCAGAAAGGAAGGGTTGCTGCATACCTTGGATATTGTCAGGGCCATGAAGGCCTATCTTAAAGCTACAAAGAAGATCCGGAAAACAGATGTGCTGTTCATTCTACCGGATGGGCCCAAGAAGGGGCAGGCAGCTGCAAAGTCCACCATTTCTAGGTGGATTAAGCAATTAATCACTCAGGCCTACGGCTTGAAAGGGTTGCCTCCTCCAGTATCATTAAAGGCTCATTCTACTAGAGCCATGGGCGCCTCCTGGGCAGCACACCACCAGATCTCTATGGCTCAAGTTTGCAAGGCGGCAACCTGGTCTTCTGTCCACACGTTTACAAAATTCTACAAGTTGGACGTAAGAAGGAATACTGATACTGCCTTCGGGCAGGCAGTGCTGCAGGCTGCAGTTTGAGACCCTCGGATTCCGGGGGCTCCTCTTTTTTGAGTTAAATTTAAAATCTAAAATTATTTTTCTCAACTAAATTGGATTTATTATTATTTGAGTATATCTCTAAATTAAATCCTTTTGTCTTGGAGATGTTCTCCCTCCCCTCATTGTAAGCATTGCTTTGGGACATCCCATATAGTAATGAATGCCGCTCTGTGTCCCGTGATGTACGATAAAGAAAAAGAGATTTTTAATACAGCTTACCTGTAAAATCTTTTTCTTGGAGTACATCACGGGACACAGAGCTCCCACCCCTCTTTTTTGAGGACCATTTTGGGAGGCATACTGCTTGCTACAAAACTGAGGTACTCCTCCTATGGGAGGGGGTTATATAGGGAGGGGCATTTCCTGTTTGAGATTGCCAGTGTCTACACCTGAAGGTACTCCATATAACCCATATAGTAATGAATGCCGCTCTGTGTCCCGTGATGTACTCCAAGAAAAAGATTTTACAGGTAAGCTGTATTAAAAATCTCTTTTTTAATGCATGCCAATATTCTGTTTGCTTTGTTAGCAGCAGCTTGACATTGCATGCCCTTGCTGAGCCTATCATCTACTAAGACCCCCAGATCCTTTTCCATCGTTGATTCCCCCCCCCCCCCCCCCCGTGTATAAATGTTGTATGGCCTTTGTTACTGGACCTAGCATCTGAGTTTGTAGAGCCTCACCATTTTAGTTTCAGGTTGAGTGGTGAGGGTAGGAACTACTATAGTGTTTTTTGTTTTTTTAGGTTATTGCAATATTAAACAACACTGTGCTAACCAAATCCAAACTAGGGAAAAGACCAGAACTTCAACAATATTTCAAAATGACCATTTACTGTAAAGTTCCATATCAGTATAGAAAAAGAACAGGTACACAGTTCCTCTTTCTTACAGATGAATACGCTAATTTGTGTGAGAGAATATACAAAAAAAATACCCCATATGCAAAAAACAAACATCCTCCTTACCAAAACTGCCCCGTGTTCAAGACAGAGAGTGCAAGGTGCAACATGCCTTGCATGTGTGATTTTCTCTAAGACAGGTGAACCCAAAGTATGCTTTAAAACCGAAGGCCACTACTGCCATCAATTGATGTTTCCCTGTTCCATAAGGGATCTGAGGAAGAAAATGTAGAGTGATTCTAAAAGGATTATTTTTATGTCTCTGTCCCAGTTATTTTTCTTATCCCGTTTTATTTGCCTGATTAATCACTGACTCCAGGACTGAAAGTGCGGGAAATGCGAACATTGAGTGATCACCAGAACAAGAATAGAGGGAAATCTTGAAAGGGGGCAATTTTTCTTTTTAAGAAGGACTCTACCTCACTTTGGACAGCTTTCCACTCATGTCCTGTTGTGTCTTCAGGACAAAGTCAAAACCTTTCCCAAATGGGGATCAATGGAAAACAAAACCTGACATGGTTTTTAACTTTATCCAAAGGAAAAAAAAATGTTTTGCCTTCTGTATTAAAAAATTGTTAAACAAAATGTGCTTAGTGGAAAGTGTCTACTTCTTTATTTGCATATGTATATATACATTTTTTTCATGCAGGAAACATTGATTTTTTTTTTCTTCCACAATATAATTGACAGCTCTGTACATGAGAGTAGTGTATTGAAATCCTTTTAATGGAAATACATGTTCGTAATGCACTTACACAGGAGTCTCTTGATCGAAACATGGCTTGTGCAGTTACCGGTAAAGTCAGCTTGTGCTTTTTTTTTTATAGCAAAGGGTCAGGATTCATTATTTTAAGTAGTAACTGATTGATTGGTTTTGGGCTTTAGAAATGAACTCCTCTACTGCCAGTTCCATCAGTCTCTTTTCTGTAGTTCCTCCCATCTCACCTTTACGCAAGTCTGTAGAATAAGGCATGACAAGGTTTTAAAGATTGGGCCAGTAAAAAAAAAAAATTCTAATTGCAATTTAGGATGGCCATAGATTGAAAAAAAATTGCACGGATTTCCCCATACATGTAAGCGAGGTGGATGAAGATTTCCTCCCACCACTGTGCTATTGGATTCTGAAAGTGGGAAATCCTGCACTGTCAGAATATAATGTTCTCAATCGGCACTGCAGCCGGCTGATTGGAAATTTTCCAACAAGACGGTTCAACAGCAGTCGATGGATCGACTTCTATCAAGCAGGAGCCAGCCACAGAAATTTGGGCATTGGCAATCTGATCCATCTATGGCCAGCTTTACTCTGGACAGTTGTCTCAAACCAGAAAAAAAAGCCATATTACACATGACCTCTATAATCCATATGGCTTTTCCATTTATTCATCTGCAGAATGTACCCACAATAATTTCTTACAGATTACACCACTGAACAGTGAATATTTAATGTCTGATACAGTTTACGTTTTCAAATTCACCTACAACTAGTATAGTTATTTTATGCCAGCAGATTAAAATACACAGTCTTATACACTCACCGGACACTTTTAGGCACACCTTGCTATTACTTAGTAATTCCTCAGTAATATTGGTCCATATTGACATGAGAGCATTACGCAGTTGCTGTCGATTTGTCAGCTGCACATCCATGATGTGAATCTTCCATTTCGCCACAATCCAAAGGTGCTCTATTGGTTGAGATCTGGTGACTGTGGAGGCCATTGGAGTACAGTGACCTCATTGTCATGTTCATGAAACCAGTGGTGAGATTTGAGCTTTGTGACATTGTGCATTATCTTATTGGAAGGAGCCATCAGAAGATGGATACACTTTAGTCATAAAGGGATGGACATGGTCGGCAACAATACTCGGGTAGGCCTTGGCATTTAAACGATGCTCAATTGGTACCAAGGGGCCCAAAGTGTACCAAGAAAATATCCCAATTATACCACCACCAGCAGCCTGAACCGTTGATATAAGGCAGGATGGATCCATGCTTTCGTGTTGCTTACATTAAATTGTGAACCTACCATCTGAATGTCACAGCTGAAATCGAGACTCATCAGGCCAGGCAACGTTTTTCCAATCTTTTGTGCAATTTTGGTGAGCTTGTGCGAATTGTAGCCTCGGTTTCCTGTTCTTAGCTGACAGGAGTGGCACCCGGTGTGGCCTTCTGCTGCTGTAGCACCTCTACTTCAAGGTTCAATGTTCATTCAGAGATGGTATTCTGCATACCTTGGTTGTAAAAAGTGGTTATTTGAGTTACTGTTGCATTTCTATTATCTCAAACCAGCCTGCCCATTCTCCTCTGACATCAACAAGGTATTTTTGTCCATACAACTTCCGCTTACTTTTTTCTAAGCATTCTCTGTAAACCCTAAAGATGGTTGTGCGTAAAAATCCCAGTAGATCAGCAGTTTTTGAAATACTCAGACCAGCCCGACTGGCACAAACACCATGCCATGTCAAAAGTCACTTAAATCCCTGTTCTTCCCCATTCTGATGCTCGGTTTTAACTTTCGTAAGTCATCTTCACCATGTCTAGATGTCTAAATGCATTGAGTTGCTACCATGTGATTGGCTAACTAGCAATTTGTGTTACCAAGCAATTGAACAGGTGTACCAAATATTGTGGCCGGTGAGTGTATGTCCCTGCACCCTTGCTGGGAGTTAGTTGTTGGTATTTCTAGAAAATGTATTTGAACTATAAAGTCAAAAAAACTGCTGATCAGATTTTGATGCCCTAAGTATTGCCTTGTTGAGTTTATTTAGATGGGAGTTGATAGGTAAGATCTGACCACCAGGACCCCCAAAAGAAGCAATGCCAGCATGAAAATTCTTATACTAGTAATTTAAACATTGAAGCGTATGTAAACCCCAACGATGAACTTCTCTCATTTGCTTATTTTTGGTCTGGTAAATATACAATTTTTTTTTTTTGTTATCTGTTCAATGCATGCAAAAACCTGTTGATTGTGGCAGAAATCTTGTAAGCCTATAACTTTCTGTGCTCTCTACACAATGCGAGGCTACAAATACGAGGTCTGTGTTCTTTGTAATCCATCATAAGTTAGGTAGGCAGAGCTGACAACAGGTGTTTAAAGTTTGTGAGAAGCCATGTGGGGGACACGGCAAACATGTGGAAGAAGGTGCTCTGAACAGATGAGACTAAAATTCAACTTTTTGGCCTCAAAGCAAAATGCTTTGTGTGTTGAAAAACTAACACTGTACATCACCCTAAACACATCATCCCCACTGTGAAACATGGTGGTGGCAGCATCATGTTGTGGGGATGCTTTTCTTCAGCAGGGACAGGGAAGCTGGATGGAGCCAAATATAGGACAATCTTAGAAGAAAACCTGTCTGCAAAAGACTTGAGACTGGGGTGGAGATTCACCTTCCAGCAGGAGAACGACTCTAAACATACAGCCAGAGCTACAAT
Organism: Rana temporaria; assembly: GCF_905171775.1. Lineage (NCBI taxonomy): Eukaryota > Metazoa > Chordata > Amphibia > Anura > Ranidae > Rana > Rana temporaria. The sequence goes on along the minus strand of NC_053495.1, from coordinate 184,018,753 downwards.
GGAATGGTTTAGATCAAAGCATATTCATGCGTTAGAATGGCCCAGTCAAAGTCCAGACCTAAATCCAATTGAGAATCTGTGGCAAGACTTGAAAATTGCTGTTCAGACGCTCTCCACTCCAGATTGACAGAGCTTAAGCTAGTTTTCAAGGAAAAATGGGCAAAAATGTCACTCTCTAGATGTGCAAATCTGGTAAAGACATCCCCAAAAAGACTTGCAGCTGTAGTTGCAGTGAAAGGAGGTTCTACAAAGTATTGATTTAGGGGGGCTGAATACAAATGCACGTCACACTTTTCACATATTTATTTGTAAATAAAATTGAATAAACCTTTATAATTTTTATTCCACTTCATCATTTGTGTTGGTCTATCACATAAAATCCATTTACGTTTTTGGTTGTAACATGAAAAAATGTGGAAAGTTTCAAGGGGTATGAATACTTTTTCAAGGCACTGTATTGGCATGTTTCCTATTGGCCATGGGTGCTCAACCTGTGGCTCTCCAGCTGTTGCAAAACTACAATTCCCATAATGCCTCAGCCTTTGGGAGACATGCTTGTACCTGTCAGCGGCTTGCAATGCCTCATGGGAATTGTAGTTCCGCAACAGCTGGAGAGCCACAGGTTGAGCACCCATGCTATTGGCGCACAAGCACTGCAACACAGCACACTGGCTCCTCATGCTGCTTCTCCCACTCCCAGTCTGAGCCCTGCTTTAGAAGACTTGCAAGTACCTGATGTCAGATAAAACTCTGGTACATACACTGCTTGCTTAAAAAAACGTGGATATATATTTTTTTGTTTGTGAAATGGGGCCCAGGATCACCACCAGCTTGTAAAAGTGAGTTTGTATTGAGCTATACTCCAAAAACTACTTGAGTCCCCTCCATCAGATCATCTCCTGCAGGTATTACCTTTTGTACCAACTCCTGCTCCCTTTAGATTGTAAGCTCCATGAGCAGGGACTGCCTATTTCTTCTGTATTGAACTGTGTTGTCATTGTGCTGTCCCCCTTTATATTGTAAAGCGCTGCGCAAACTGATGGCACAATATAAATCCTGCATGATAATAATACTTGAGTAAATTTTTTTTTATCACAAATTGTGCCTGAAAAAACATGGTCGCTGCATTAGCTGTACATTCAGATAGAGCTGTGGTAAATCTCATGACTGGATGAACATAAATACAGACATTGGGCAGATAAGATAATCCTCATACAGTTGAACCTCGGATTACGAGCACAATCTGTTCCAGGAGTATGCTCGTAATCCAAAGTACTCGCATATCAAAGCGAGTTTTCCCATTGAAGTCAATGGAAACGAAAATAATTTGTTCCGCATTGACTTCAATAAGATGCAATACCGAATGCGGCCAGAGGTGGGGGTCACCAGAGAGTGCCGAAAATCTCCAAAAAGGCCCGGGGACACTTCAGCTAGTTTCCTGCGCCCCTGTACCCCAGGCCAAATGAGGTACTGCAGGCCTATTTTCGGCTCTGCTCAGGTTATGCGCCCCCGTACCTCAAATGAGGTACTGCAGGTCTATTTAGCTTGAATTCTGCTTGTCTTGCGAGTCAAACACACTTAAACCGAGGTTCCGCTGTATATGCATTTCAACTGTGTATTTGCCCAAGGCCAGTTCCAAGGCCACCATTTTCCTTTAAATTATGTTGAAATGCTAATCTTCATCCTTCCAAATTTGAGTAGAAACTGTCTATGGAACACATTTTCTATTTCATATCCTCAGGTTCATGGGCCCATCTGTCGTTAGATTTCAATGTTCCTAACGGGCCCCCTTCAGAGCCTACCCTGGCTGGGTCTCTTCCCCCATCTCCCTCCAAGGACTTCTAAGTTGCTCCCCGGAGTTAAACTTTCTCTCCATCTAGAGTGTTGAAAGACGGATACGGTTCTTGAACTCTTTCCAACCCAAATATTTAATCTGCAAACTTTTCAAAGCAATTTAAAACCTCTTAAAATATGAAGCATCTATTAAATATGCCAGCAATTGTTCCATGTGAGTGTCTCAGTTCCGATACATTTGGGAGACACGGCCTACCATAGGATTATGTTTATATTGCTTATTTCAGCGATGTAAAGTTTTTCCTTAAAAGGAAGAGAAATCCAGACAGCCAGGCTATTCTTTCATGACAGACCTCAGCGCATCCTATAGCCAGTCACCTCCGTCAGAGTTTACCTCCGATCAACTGGAAAGAATTATTTTCACAGCCTGCCAACAAATCAACTGCTCCTGCTCCCTTCGTATCCTTTTACTAAGCAGCCTGCAGTCCCGGCTCTCCCGTCGATTCGCTCACAATATACTCATTTTTCCATGAGAACATTGAAGGCTTTGGTCTCTTGGGTAGTGATTGTTTTTTTTTGTTGTTAAATGGCTTATAATAAGGCACCCCAGAAAATGACAGGGGTGACCTTCTGTGCATCGCCCGAAAGCATAAATCTCGGTTGTGTTTGCAAGGGAAGAAAAACCTATAGCGTGGCGAGAAATGATGAGCTTTTCGCTGGTTACCTTGTATCTCTGGCTTGATGCCATTTATCTGCCGTAATGTACACTGTTGACTTTCCCGTGATGCGCTCTGCTGTTTTATCACAAGAAGACGGCGGTGACTGTAATTTTCACCTTGATGCGCAGTGACGAGGCAAAAAAAGCAGAGAATATGTAAAAAGCCTTAAAAATCCAATTTTCTAGGAAGGAGAATAAAAGAAATGTGTTTTGAAGAAGTTGAACAATATGTCATGTCATTCAGAGGTTTGTTCCATTACCGTTGCATGCATTCCCTTTTCCATTCATTGCTACTCTATAGTTACTATTCAAAAACAATAGACATTTAAAGTGTGTTTAAAAGAGAAGTATGGAAATCCTTTATTATTATTATTTTTTAATCATACTTGGGTGGAAGCAGCATCAGTGCAGTCCCCAGCTGGCTTTAAGGCTTATGTCGCATACACATGATCGGTCAAACCGATGAGAACAGTCTGATGGACCGTTTTCATCAGACCAAACCAATCGTGTGTAGGCCCCATCGGTTATTTATCCATTGGTTAAAAAAATTCAATCTTGTTTTAAATTTAACCGATGGATACCTAACCGATAGAAAAAAACGATCATTTGTAGGCACGTCCATCGGTTAAAAATCCACGTATGCTCAGAATCAAGTCGACGCATGCTTGGAAGCATTGAACTTCGTTTACGTTGTTGTGTTTTACGTCACCGCGTTCTGACACGATCGTTTTTTTTAACCAATGGTGTTGTAGGCACGACTGACCATCAGTCAGCTTCATCGGTTAACCGATGGAAAAATCCATCAGACCGCTTTCATCGGATGGACCGATCGTGTGTACGCGGCATAAGACATGTGCATTCGTTTTCGTCCAAATGCATTTTCGTCAGAATTTCTGGGATTTTTGCGCTCGATTTAACAAACGATAACGAACACGCAGGATCCGAAAGATCCAACATAAAAAATGCTTTATTTTCATTTCGTTGCGACAACCGTTCAATATAGATTGAAGATTCGACATGATGGTGACAATAGCGATCTGTGTCTATCGAATCTGCAGTCGAATGTGATTAAGTCCAAGATTATTCAACATGGAGAGAAAAAATTCAACATTATAGAGACATTAAGATTCGACGAAGCAGCTAAAAACATATGATCGCCGCAAGCGGACATTCATGGTCAAATGCTCCACCCATAGGCTATAGAAGAATTCTAATGTTGGTTGACTAGTAATAATAATAAATAAATATAATTATTACTAGTCATACAACATTAGAATTCTATTATCGCTTGTAGGACGGAGCATTTGACCAGAAATGTACGATTGCGGCGTCGTACAGTTTAGCTGCTTCGTCAAATCTTCTTAGAACATTCAACAGACACCATAAGCCTTTAATTGACAGATTCGACCTTAATTCGGATTTTCGGACAGATGCATTTTTTAACAAAACGAAATGAATAAAAACCAATTTTGGAAAAACTAGATAAATACATTTTTCGGACTAAACCACAATTTTCGAAACAAAATATTTCAGTGTGCACATGTCTACTAAGTCTGAGAGCCGAGTGATCAAACACCACTGATCACTCAGTTCTCAGAGCTCCGTGAGCAGTCACTGCTGTCTGCTCTGCCCCTCCAGTACTCACTGGAGCGCTGGGCTGTGGAGGGGGCAGGAGGGACCAGCTCAGGCTCTCGGCGGCTCACAGAGTCTGAGCCGGTTGCCAGTTCAGGCATGTAGGCAGAACCCGACCATATGGTCACAATCTTTACTGTACTGAGCCTGGACCGGCTCTGTGACATCAGCTGACAGTGGGCTTCAGACCTCTGTCAGCTGACAACGGATCACAGTAGTGCAGAATAAACTTTGGCTGTACTTCTCCTTTAAAGTAGAACTTTAGGCAATTATTTTTATTTTTATTTTGGAGTAAGCAGTACCGGGATAAGGTCACCCAGCAACCAGGGCAAAGATTTCAAACTGCGCCACCCGTTATATGCAAGCTTAGGGGATCCTACCCCCAGCAGTCATCTGCTTGTCAATAGGAGGATTTTTATTAAGAGTGGATTCATCGCAAGAACGGAGGATGTTTATGGTGGGAGACCCCTGTGGCAGAGAGAAGCTAGAGAACACAGTCTACTGACTCTCTAGTGCTCTCCTCACTGCTCCCAGTGCTTAACTGGGAGGAGTAGTGATGCCACTGTCATTACTCCTGTCAGGCATTTAGTCAGAATAGCAGCTTCCCATCCTGCTTACCCTTTCTCCTGACCATGAGAGTAGGGGAAAAGTTCTAATCCCTTTTTGCTATCTGTGTCCTATTGGAAAGATTTACCTTTACTTCCTGTTCCATAGCCAAAACAGGAAGTGAGAGAAAATCCCTGCAAATTAAGGGATAACCTGACCCAAAACATTGAGGTCAAGGAAAGTGGCTTCTCTGATCATTCCACCTACTTGTGATTAATTGCTGCCTGACGGTCCAGTGATTTGCCCTGCCAGGGGAGTGTTTCTGCCGGCCTTTGAAGTCGCCTCCGTTCCACAGTAATCTGCGGCTTGAGCCCTGGCAGACACCGAAATTCCCTCTGCTCATCAGCAGTGACAGAGGTGACATCCAGGTTTAGTTCCCCGTTCCCCCATACCATGAGACCGGTCTGGATATACCCCTGACTCTGCTGTATGAAGAACAATGGCACCCAAACACGTGAAGCGCGTTGTGCTGCGATAGTCACAAGATTTGGGATCGCGGACAGAATCGCTGACTCACGATCCCAAAGGGTGAGATGTGAACGGAGCCTAATTGAAAAGGTTCTGGTCATTAATTATTCTCCTAGTTTAACACACCCCATATCTTTACCCTGTATCTCTGCAACCAAGGATATATCGCATTTCAATCTAAAATGATGACAAAATCCGAGACAATGTAACATCTTTGCTTTCCGCTAGTGCAAGGTGATGTCTTTGAGATAATCGAGATTAACACGTTTATTTTTGATTGCTTCCACTGCATTAAGCTCTCATTCCATCAAGCACTTTGAAATAAACCATTTAGCCCAAAAAAAAAAAAAAAAAAAAGATCTTCATTTTGGGACTTTGCTTTAAAAGCATCTATCAGCTATGAATTTGCTCACAGCGTGTAATTCCTCATCTTAATACAAGTTCCCAGTAGCCTCTAGTTTTAATTAGCACTTGAGCTTTGTACGTATTTGTACGAATGCTGTCTGCCTGAGCTATATAAAAGCCTATTGGTCATCCATTTACAGATGATGGGTTTTAAAGATATATTCTGATATAAAAAGTGTTTCATACAGTGAGCTGAAGAGGTTTTAACCACTTCAATTCAGGGCATTTTTACCCCCTTCCCGCCCAGGCCAATTTTCAGCTTTCAGCGCTGTCACGTGTTTGAATGACAATTGCGCGGTCATGCAACACTGTACCCAAATAAAATGTTGATCTTTTTTTTTTCCACAAATAGAGCTTTCTTTTGGTGGTATTTAATCATCTCTGCGGTTTTTATCTTTTGCACTATAGACAAAAAAAGAGCGACAATTTTGAAAAAAATAAACAATATTTTTTACTTTTTGCTATAATAAATATCCCATTTTTTTCTCAGTTTAGGCCCACATGTATTCTACATATTTTTGTTAAAAAAAAAAAAAAAACACAATAAGCAGATATTGATTGGTTTTAGTAATGGCTAAATAGTTATCTGCGATTTTTGTCAGGACTGCGATATTGCGGCGGACACTATTTTGTGACCCGTGATAATTATACATGACCAGAGCTATAATTATGCACCGATTACTGTATAAATGTCATTGGCAGGGAAGGTGTTAACACTAGAGGGTGATCAAGGGGTTAAATGTGTTACCTAGGGAGTGATTCTAACTGGGGGGGGGACTGACTGTACAAAGGACACACCATCGGTCTCCTCTCCCCTGACAGGACATGGATCTGTGTGTTTACACACACAGATCCACTTCCCTGCTCTGGGACCGACAATCGCGGGTGCCTTGCGGACATCGCGCCCGCCAGTCACGGACATCAGCTCCCAAGTGGCGTGTGTCCCCCAGCGGCCGGGAAGCCGAGAACGTCCTATGACAGCCTCCCCGGATAGCAGAGCCACCCTGTGTCTGTCATTTGACTATATGCGGGATGGGAAGAGGTTAATAGATAATTAATTTTTCATATTTAATAAAGGGAAATTGTGCTGAGAATGTAGGTTGCCTTTGGTAAACCCTTGAATATACCAATTTCCTGGCTGCCTGTTTTAATAGTTTGTATCATTATGTCATTGACTTAAGGGCCGTACACATGGGCCTAATATCAGGAGGTATCAGCCAGTTCAATAGTAACTGGCCAACATTCGGCCTGTGTGTATGGCAGTCGGCCCGACAGTAGCCGGCTGAATGTCCAGCTACTGTTGAAGGGGCATTACCAAAATTGGTCTGCCCCACCCCTTTTTGACTTCTGCCTCTGTTCTATAAGGTAATATGATTTAGGTTTACTTTACTTTGATATGTACATGCTTTTCCCTTGTATTGGAAAAAACAATAAATATAAAAAAAAAATCCGATCAACACTCTCAGCCAGTGGCTCAGAGTGCCGACCTGTGTGTTCTGGAGAGGGGCCGTCGCTCATTTCAATACTTTCAGTCATTGATCCAGAGCAGATATAATAATTTTATTGCAGGCAACTCTGTATTTAATAATTTATTATATGTGTTTTGTATATGGAAGCAGCATAAGTAAAAGTTAATCCAATAACCGTTTTTTTTACAATCTCTTAACAGCTACTGGAGTACAGGACTGGAGTGTTAGAGGAAAGCCGCATAAGGAACCAATCAGATCATGCTGACATAAAGCATGCTTATAGGACGAGGAAGCAGAGTGATGGAGAGATGAGCTCATTACTATGCTGCTATTTCTTTCACTGTCTAGTCACAGGCTGGTGTGGGTCCAGGATCGAATCGCAAATGGTGGACTGGTCTTTGGCCAGCCAAATGGTCTGGGGCTGAAGTGGTTAAATACCACCAAAATAAAGTATGATATAAAATATAAAAATATAAATGTCAGTCAAACTTTCAAAGAAAATTTGCCTGGTAATGAAGGGGTATTACAGACTGGTACTGAAGTGGTTAAACTGTATCTACAGTACAATGTCTTTTTTCTTTTAAATCAAAATTGCTCTAGAGAGCATGCTTTGCAATTACCCGTTCTTCCTAACCCTCTGTCCTGGGTGATGTATTTGTGTCCATACTGTAGTGATTATTACTAATCATACTGCACATGTACTTGTCAATGTGGAAACGTCACGCTGAGAACTACAGAGCACAGAGCGTTGCTGGTTTGCTTGCATGGAGCCCCGGTGTTCTGTTTTAGAAAGCAGCGGGGAGCCATCTACGCGGCCTGAACGCACTGCGATGTTTGACAGCTGTCTCCCCCAATGATCTGCCTACAAGTGATGATATATATGTAATCTCATTTACTGCTAGGGCTTTACCTATCCTCCCCACCACTCTCCCTCCATACAGCGCTCGTAGGCATAGCGTAACGTTAATAAAATGTTTAACTTTCTGACTTTCTCAACATTCCGATCCTTTTTCTAAATTATCCCTATTCTTACAACATGAAAAATTTATTTGCATCCGGGGCTCTGGATTTGTCATAGGAGACAATGATGAAATAAATAGCAGTTCCTTACATATACAACAATTTAATATTTTATGGGCTCAGCATTTATTTAAAAGGAAGAAACACTAACATATCTCAATAAGCTGTTCCCGTGGGCTTCGCTTTCGCAGTATCCGTAAACCTGGGTATTTATTTACTTACTGTGTGCAGAGATGGATTAAAATTAAGTTTGTCAGTTTTTTTTTTTCTTCTTCAAGGGCTTTATGTGAATTTAGGTTTCTGGTGGCAAGTCTAATGCATTTTTCTTATGGAAACATGAATAATACTATTTTTATAAATGGAAACTATAGTCTTATTTTTTTTTTTTTCTTAGAAATACACTTGCTCTGCAGTTTTGCATCCGGTTTATATTTTGTTTCATACAGAAAAATACTTTCTGGCTAGAAGTAGACTGATAGTGGGGTCTTTTGGAACCCTTAAGGCCTCGTACACACGATAGGTTAACCAGAGGACAACGGTCTGAAGGACCGTTGTCCTAGGTTGACCGATGAAGCTGACTGATGGTCCGTCGTGCCTACACACCATCAGTTAAAAAACCGATCGTGTCAGAACGCGGTGAAGTAAAACACGACGACGTGCTGAAAAAAACGAAGTTCAATGTTTCCAAGCATGCATCGACTTGATTCTGAGCATGCGTGCATTTTTAACCGATGGACGTGCCTACTAACGATCGTTTTTTCCCATCGGTTAGGAATCCATAGGTTAATTTTAAAGCAAGTTGGCTTTTTTTTTAACCTAAGGTTAAATAACCTATGGGGCCTACACACGATCGGTTTGGACCGATGAAAACGGTCCATCAGATCGTTGTCCTCTGGATGACCTATCGTGTGTACGAGGCCTAACAGTCTTCCTTGGTATCCCGTGCTGTAACACACCACATCTGTATCCCTTGCTGTAACAGTCCACCAATGTATTCCATGCATTAACAGTCCACCTCTGTATCCCGTGCTGTAATGCCCCGTACAAATGATCGGATTTTCCGTCAGAAAAACCTTGAATGTTTTTTCCAACGGAATTCTGCTCAAGCTTGGCTTGCATTCACGCGGTCACACAAAAGTTCTCTGAACTTTCGACCGTCAAGAACGCGGTGATGTACAACACTATGATCACCCGAGAAAATTAAGTTTATTGAATCCGAGCATGCGTCAAATTGTCTCCGAGCATGCTTCAAAAAAAATTCCGTTGCAAAAATTGAGAACTAGCTCTCCTTTTTGTTGGTGGAAATTCCGACAGCAAAAGTCTGATGGAGCATACACAAGGTCGAAAATTTCCATTCAAAAGCTCACATCGTAACAGTCCACCAATGTATTCCACGCATTAACAGTCCACCTCTGTATACCATGCATTAACAGTCCACATTGGTATCCAAAGCAACAATTGACCCCTGTGACCCACGATGTAACTGTCCACCCCTGAATCCCATGATGCAACAATCTACCAGCTATATCACAAACTGTAACAGTCCACCCCTGTTTCCCATGTTTTAACAATCCTGTACCCCATGCCTTAACAGTCCACCCCAGTATCCCATTCCGTAACAGTTGACCTCAGTATCCCATGATGAAACAGTTCACCATGGTGTCTCACAATGGAACAGTCCACCCTGATATCCCATTTGCAACATTGTACCTCAGTATCCAACAATGCACAGTCCACCCCTGAATCCCATCATGCAGCAGTCTACCAGCTATATCCCATGCTGTAACAGTCCGCCCCCGTATCTCATGCTGTAACAGTCCACCCCCGTATCTCATGCTGTAACAGTCCACCCCTGTATCTTATGCTGTAACAGTCCACCCCTGTATCTCATGCTGTAACAGTCCACCCCTGTATCTCATGCTGTAGCAGTTCACCCCTGTATCTCATGCTGTAACAATCTACCCCTGTATCTCATGCTGTAACAGTCCACCCCCTGTATCTCATGCTGTAATAGTCCACCCCGTATCTCATGCTGTAATAGTCCACCCCCGTATCTCATGCTGTAACAGTCCATCTCCGTATCTCATGCTGTAACAGTCCCCCCCCCCCCTGTATCTCATGCTGTAACAGTCCTCCTTGATATTTTATGCTGTAATAGTCCACTTCAGTATCTCATGATGCAATAGTCCATCCCTGTATTCAATGCTATACCTGTCCACCTTGGTATCTTATGCTTTTACAGCCCACCCCTGTATTCCACAATGCAATAGTCCACCCCTGTATCCCACAATGCAATAGTCCACCCCTGTATCCCACGATGCAATAGTCCACCCCTGTATCCCACGATGCAATATTCCACCTCTGTATCCCACGATGGCAATAGTCCACCCCTGTAACCCATGCTATAATATTCCACTCCTGTATCTTATGCCAGAACAGTTGACTGCTGTTTTTTCCTTGCAACAGTCCACCCCTGTATCCTATTTTATAATAGTTCACCTCGGTATCCCACGATCCACCCCAGTGTCCCACAGTGCAACAGTCCACCCTGATATTCCATTTGCAACAGTCTACCTCAGTATCCCATGATGTAACAGTCCACTTTGATGTCCCATGCCATAACAGTCCACCCCTGTATCCCATGCTGTAACAGTCCACCTATGTATCTCATGCTGTAATAGTCAATTCAGTATACCATTCTGTAACAGTCCACCGCTGTATGCCATGCTGTAATAGTCCACTCCCGTATTCCACTATGTCATAGTCCACCTTGATATCCCATGCTATAACAGTCCACCCCTGTACCCTGTGCTATTACAGTTGACCTCTGTATCCCACAATACAACAGTCCACTCCTGTATCCCATGCTAACAGTTCACCCATTTATCTTATGCTATATATAACAGTTGACCTCTGTATCTAACGATGCAACAGTCCATCCCTGTATCCCATACCAGTTAATCTCAGTATACCACAATGCAACAGTCCACCCTGATGTCCCATTTGCAGTAGTCAACCTCAGTATCCCATGACACAGTCCACCCCTGTATCCCATGCTGTAACAATTTATCTTGATATTTTATGCTGTAACCGTTTACCCCATGCTGTATGAGTCAACCTTGGTAAGCCCATACCATAACAATCCACCTTGATATGCCACATCGTAGCAGTTCATCTCGGTATCCCATGCTGTACTGTGTTTTTCAATATCCTGTGCTCCACCACTATATCATGCTGGTTGGGGGGAAGAATGAAACACAGGCGGTTCCCTAAACTCTAGACAAGCAGATAAATAAACACATAAAAAGACTGGATAGTGAAAGCAAATTCAGCAGGCTGGTGGGGCCATTTTTGCACCTTCTTAAGGACAATGTCCCAATTTTTTGTGTTCTCATTTTCTCAGAATCCAGTGCCTTTCAAGCATTGGGAAGAACCAATGCCGGTGCTCCCGCTAGGTGAACTAGGCAGCTGGAGCCGGACAAGGCAGGTACAGCTGAGGAGGATAGTGGGGAGCCTGAAGAGGCAGAGGAGGACAGTGGGGAGCCAGACAAGGCAGGCACAACTGAGGCGGATGAGGACAGTGGGGAGCCAAACGAGGCGGGCATAGCTGAGGAGGCGGAGGAGGACAGTGGGGAGCCAGATGAGGTGGGCACAGCTGAGGAGGGCAGTGGGGAGCCTGAGAAGGTGGGCACAGCTGAGGAGGCAGAGGAGGACAGTGGGGAGCTGGAGGAGGCTGGGGAAGCTGAGGAGGCAGAGGAGGACAGTGGGGAGCCGGAGGAGCCTGGGGCAGCTGGGGAGGAAGAGGAGGACAGTGGGTAGCTGGAGGAGGTGTGCACAGCTGAGGAGGCAGAAGAGGACAATGGGGAGCCAGATGAGGCAGGCATAGCTGAGGAGGCAGAGGAGGACAGTGGGAAGCCAGAGGAGGTGGGCACAGCTGAGGAGGCAGAAGAGGACAGTGGGGAGCCAGATGAGGCAGGCATAGCTGAGGAGGACAGTGGGGAGCCGGAGGAGGCGGGCACAGCTGAGGAGGCAGAAGAGGACAATGGGGAGCCAGATGAGGCAGGCATAGCTGAGGAGGCAGAGGAAGACAGTGGGGAGCCAGATGAGGCGGGCACAGCTGAGGAGGCAGAAGAGGACAGTGGGGAGCCGGAGGAGGCGGGCACAGCTGAGGAGGCAGAAGAGGACAATGGGGAGCCAGATGAGGCGGGCACAGCTGAGGAGGCAGAAGAGGACAATGGGGAGCCAGATGAGGCAGGCATAGCTGAGGAGGCAGAGGAAGACAGTGGGGAGCCAGATGAGGCGGGCACAGCTGAGGAGGCAGAAGAGGACAGTGGGGAGCCGGAGGAGGCGGGCACAGCTGAGGAGGCAGAAGAGGACAATGGGGAGCCAGATGAGGCGGGCACAGCTGAGGAGGCAGAAGAGGACAATGGGGAGCCAGATGAGGCAGGCATAGCTGAGGAGGCAGAGGAAGACAGTGGGGAGCCAGATGAGGCGGGCACAGCTGAGGAGGCAGAAGAGGACAATGGGGAGCCAGATGAGGCAGGCATAGCTGAGGAGGCAGAGGAGGACAGTGGGTACGTACAGGTAAGTGATTTCCCACTGAAGCGCCTCCCTGCTACAGTAAAATGTATGTGGGGTGATCCACAAGCAGCTAAACAGTGAGTGTTTAATATTACTTTAAGGATACAGTGCTTAAAGGGGTTGTAAAGCTTCCTGTTTTTTTCACCTTAATGCATCCTATGCATTAAGGTGAAAAAACATCCGATAATTACCAGCCCCCCCAGCCCCCCCGGTTTACTTACCTGAAGCCTTGAAAGTCCCACATCGAGAACGTGCTGGATCTCGGCCCGGTCTTCTCGGCTCTTCAATGGATAGATTGATAGCAGCGCAGCCATTGGCTCACGCTGCTGTCAATCAAATCCAATGACTCAGGTGTCGGGGGGCGGGGCCAAGTACATCATTCATGTCTATGGACGCAAATGCTGGACTCAGGAGCGCGCCCGCAAGGTAACCCTCTTGGGAAAGTGCTTCCCAGAGGGGGTTATCTGATGCGGGAGGAGCCGAGACAGCCGCCGATGGACCCCAGAAGACGTGGATTGGGGCCTCTCTGTGCAAAATGAGCTGCATAGCGGAGGTATGACATGTTTGTTATCTAAAAAAAAAATCAAACCTTTAGTATGACTTTAATTTCTTCCAAGTTGCTCACCAACGTCTTTTCGCATGTGTGGGTGATGATGTCATGTTGCTTTCATCGACCAACATTCTTCATCAGCAAAAGATCCTTGTTTAGCCACTTCCTATTATAAAGTGACAACCCTCTAAATCTCCAAATTGCTCTTCAGCATCGTCCTTAAGAGAGTCCAATTAAAGGGAACCAGTCAGTGTGCAAGCCTTAATTGCCAAGGTTTTAAAGTCATTGAAATCTCTTGGATAAGGCTGACAACCAACAAAGTTGAACTTTCCAAGCAAAGAAATAAGTGGTAGCTCCCATGTTGACAGGTCCCCTTTAAGCCCTTTAGGAGGTTTTTATTAGGGGGATTTGGAGAATAAAGAGTTACATGTGGTGTTTTCCTTTCAAGCCGTCTTTCTCCATATTGCAAAGGGCACATTTGGCCATAAACTTTCAAGGTGATTGCATCTTTTTATGGAGCATATGTCTAACACCAAGGGTACAATAACTTCGCCCATGTAACTTGTCTAAGGTTTTCATGGGTAATTGAATGACAAATGGCAGCTAACTACCTATTCACAGCAATAAGCCTTTTCTATTAAACATTTAATTTAATAAAGCGTTGAGTAGCATAGCGTACAAATTGCTACGAAGGACAGTATCTGAGTGTATTAATATTTAAAGCACTCAATTTCCAAGGAAGTTCTTACTGGGCATGGATTGTTGCACTTACTGAGATGTGTAATCTTCTTAAAGTTAATAGGCCAGTTGGCATAAACTTAATGTGTTGCCGGCTTTGTTGCGTATTCCATTTCAAGGAGTACAAATGAAACGTGATGGCAGTCATTGTGTGCGCCTCTGAACATTCGGCGTTTTCTTATAATAACGGAGGTGTGCAGAACATGCGTCTCGCCCAAGCTGCTTCTTATTAAAGGAGAACTTCGCTGGGGGAATTAATGGACTTCTGAATAAAATGAGAAACCATGAGAATGTTAGTCGACGTGTAGGTGGTCTGTTAGCTGATGAACAGCAACAATGGGCTCCAAAGCCTAAGTACAACCAATATTATTTTCATTTAATATTGGGGTAGAATTTAAATGTTTTCTTTTTTATTTATTTTATTAATAGTCTTTGAGTTTGAGACTTTTTTGCTGCGATTTGCACAACTGCGGTTGTAATTGGGACAAGAAGTCACAGACAAGAAATATAAACACTGTATTAGCAAAAGTATTGTGACGCCTGCCTTTATACGCACATGAAACTTTATGGCATCCCAGTCTTAGTCCGTAGGGGTTCAATATTGAGTTGGCACACCCTTTGCAACTATAACAGCTTCAACTCTTCTGGGAAGGCTGTCCACAAGGTTTAGAAGTGTGTCTATGGGAATGTTTGACCATTCTTTCAGGAGAGCATTTGTGAGGTCAGGCAATGATGTTGGTTTGAGAAGGCCTAGCTTGCAGTCTCCGTTCTAGTTCATAACAAAGTTGTTCTATCTGATTGTGCAGGCCAGTTAAGTTCCTCCGCCCCAAACTCACTCATCCGTGTATTTTTGGACCTTGCTTTGTGCACTGGTGTGCAGTCATATTGGAATAGGAAGGGGCCATCTCCAAACTGTTCCCACAAAGTTGTGAGCATGAAATTTTCCAAAATGTCTTAGTATGATGATGCCATAAGAGTTCCCTTCACTCAAACTATGGTGCCAAGCCCAACTTCTGCAAAACAACCCTACACCATAATCCAACCTCCACTAAATGATTCGGACCAGTGTACAAAGCAAGGTCCATAAAGACATGGAAAAGCGCGTTTGAGGTGGAGGAACTTGTCTGGTCTGCACAGATTCCTGACCTCAACCCGATAGAACACCTTTGGGGTGAATTAAAGTGGAGACTGCAAGCCAGGCCTTCTTGTCCAACATAAAAGCCTGACCTCACAAATGTTCTTCTGGAAGAATGGTCAAACATTCCCACAGACACTCCTAAACCTTGTGGACAGCCTTCCCAGAAGAGTTAATTCTGTTATAGCTGCAAAGGGGGGGCCATCTCAATATTGAACCCTATGAACTAAGACTGTGATGCCATTAAAGTTCATGTGTGTGTAAATGCAGGTGTCCCAATACTTTTAATAATATAGTGTATATTTCCACACATTCTAACCTTTACCCTTTCTTCAGATTATTTTTTCCCGTGCCTGCATTGGAGAAATGTTCCATCTTTCTAATCTCAACCTTTCTTAAAGTTAATTAGCTGGTTATTTCCTACCTGTCAACCTTGTAATCTGATAGGTAGCTCAGAAGCAGTGTTACCAACCTACCATATTGAAATTTACATGGTTGACTAACTGGAAGGTTGTAAAGTATTTTTTTTACTAAAATAAAAAGATGTTATGCTTCCATTCTCTATGCAAAGATATTGTAAAGTGGCCCTGAACATTCTCTTCTGGGCTCCCCCACTGGCACTCTCTGCTCTGCCTCTTCTCCATGCACCACCATATGAAAATGCTTCTTATGAGGGCACATGAGCGGGCGTGTTCCTGAGCCGGGATGTGTGTCCATAGACACACGGAGTGGCTCAGCCCCTTCTTCCTCTACCACCTCTGGCTTCCACTGCTGTCAGTCAAATACAATGGTTCCCACTGCTTTCAGCCAAGCTTGTGACATCCGGGAGAGAGAACAGGAGACCTGCAAATGGGCCCAGCGCTGGATCAAAATAGGTCTATCCCCCAGCTCCTCAAGGGACAGAATGTCTACAGCTGACTCCTCCTGCATACAGGTCCACTCCATCCAGCCTACTGCCCTGTCCAGGGCCTGCGTGTGTCGGTTACAAGCTCACAGGTGTGGGGTGTTTGGCTCCCATTCCCCAAGTCTGAGTGTGTCCCTCCCCTAACATCACTGTGAGAGGGGGTCTATCTAAAAGGGATCTAACACCTAGTGTCACTATCCGCTGCACCAGACACTTTTCTGGTACAGAGCCACCTAGTGGCAAACTGGCTAACTGCACCTGCCTACAAGTAGTGGGAACAGGTTTCAAGTGGATCTGAATGAGTGAATCACAGGTTCACTTTAAGCTGATTCAACTTTAGCACAGTTGCTGTTTTTTCTGTATGGAATTAATATTCAACTGATTAAATTTTCTTACCTGAAGGGTTTTTTTTTTTTTAAGATGATTAAATTTGACCTTAACAGTAAAGCACGGACTAACCAGACTTTTATTTCTGAGTACTAGAAAAATATCGACGCTCTTGACTTTTCCTAATTTGCTTGATTTTTAGCTCAGCATGAAAATTTATATATTTAAACAGTTCACGATTTTAATTTTGTTTACCTATTATTTCACTTCATTAATCAAATTGAGAGGATTTGATTAATGAAAGAAAATAGCTTTTTTGCTCACATCTCTAAATGCCACATGTGTAAAGTAATTGGCAGAATGTTTTCCAGGCATTCTAAGTGATCTGGTTGGGTCAGTAAAGTAATTCTATTTATCTCTGCTCCACTCTGTAAAGTATTTATGTTTTAGTTTATGTAGGAAGAACGCACTCCCTGCTGCTAAGAAGTCACTGCAGCTTCTATAGGGCAGGAAAAAATATATTCAAAAATCACTATACGTATATTATGTTTACTTCAGCTAGAGTGACATATCAAATCCAGTTTATTAAGCAGCAGCTTATCATTTTATAGCTGCCCTGAGATTGTGTTGCATGGAAAAAAAATGGTGACAGCTAAATAATCAGCCCTGGTTCATTAAACTGCAGGAGTTCTTAGGGCAAATAAAATATTTTTATGGCATGCTAAAGTGGCCCCTCAATTTTATCATATGCTTAGCAAGTGCCAATTATCACATCTAGAGTGCAGTTTTAGCTTGATGAATGATTGTTCCTCTTTCAGGTGATGACTACTGGTACAAAGTCTATCGAGAGTGCTAAACAAAAGGTCAGGGAGTCCAAAATATTTAAAATGAGTTCATAACAGGAAAATATTAAATAGCCGACTCGTTTCAAGGGCTCAAAAATCTCCCTTCAGGGCTTGAGCATTGTATGTAGCAGGATTTGGAAATTGGTAATCAAAGGGAAGAATTTTTTGGTGTGTTAAGATACCTAAGATCAGTGTATCAGGGTGTTGTTACAGAGCCTCAAGGCTTTGCTTCTGTTCATCCCGGGGCCTGGTCCACCCTGGTTTTGCGAGGTGTGTTATGTGTGCATCCTCGCTAGGACATGGCCTTTTGGCTGTGTTTTTCGAGCACGGGCATGTGTGTGTTGACCCTTTGTCATGCCCACAGATCCTGTAGAGTTTTTAAACATCTTCACTTATGGTACCAGAGCTGTGTCTTCTTGACATCTTCTGTTTTTGTGTAATTACTGTCATTCCTGCTTTGCCTGTTGCTGACCCAGTTTACATGACCCTGATCATGTCTACTGGAACCCCTTTGTCCATACTGTTACTCGTGTCTGCCACCTGCATTGACCTCTGCCTGAACGCTGACCATTCTTCTGTCTGCCTTGACCTCTGCCTGAACACTGACAATTCTCATGCCTGCCTTGGCCTCTGCCTGAACACTAACTATTCTTCTGGCTGCCTTGGCCTCTGCCTGAACTCCGACTATTCTCTTGCCTGCCTTGACCTCTGCTTGAACACTGGCCATTCTTCTGCCTGCCTCGACCTTTGCCTGAACACTGGCCATTCTTCTGCCTGCCTCGACCTTTGCCTGAACACTGACTATTATTCTGCCTGCCTTGGCCTCTGCCTTAACACACCGACCATTCTCTTGCCTGCTTAACCTCTGCTTGAACACTGACCATTCTTCTGCCTGCCTTGACCTTTGCCTGAACACTGACTATTATTCTGCCTGCCTTGACCTCTGCCTGAACACTAACCATTCTACTGCCTGCTTTGGCCTTTGCCTGAACACCACATCAACCATTCTCCTGCCTGCCCTTACTATTCTCCTTCCTGCTGCCTGCCCCTGGCTCTGCCTGAACAATCACCATTCTCCTGCCTGCTTCCTGCCTCAACCTCTGCCTTAACACCTCATCTACCATTCTCCTGCCTGCTGCCTGCCCCTGGCTCTGCATAAACACTCACCATTTTCCTGCCTGCTGCTTGCCGCCTGCCTCAACCTCTGCCTGACCACTAACCATTCTCCTGCCTGCAAAGGAGAAAAGAGGGCACTTGACAATGACTGGTAAAGACTGGGGTGGTGACATCCATAGGCTCCTTTGGCCCATCCACTGTCTGGCCTCCCTTCCCTGCAGTTGCCACTGGCTGACACAGGGAGGCTGGAACACATGACAAGACCGGAGTGGGCTGAAAATAGGTAAGTACATGTATCTTTTTTACACAGGTTAGTCAGAATAGGTGTTGGGGGAGCTTTTCTAAGTCTAGATAGGTTTATGCTGGAATTCCACCCTAAAGAATCCTGGGTCACATTTATTAAGGCAATTCTGTCTCAAACTATTCATTCACATGTGTATTTTGCATGCAAATTTGTTATCAATCTCTGGGTCTGCTTTGTGATCGAGCACCAACATAGCAACTGTCCATCTCTTCCCTGTGTTGTGCTGCAACTATGAGCACTTATTCAACCTCAGAACTTAAAAATGCTTATAAAACAAGTTACAGATAAATACATTTTCATGCCGGCTAATTTAGTTCATACAATACACTCAAAAAATAAATCTGTACGTAAACTGCATTAAAAATAAAATAAGCGACGATTTAACAATCAAAAACAGGGAAGCCAAGTTGTTGTTACTTGCTCTGGGGCTCTGTCAGAACCGCTGCAAATTAACATTTTTTCTGGGTATAAGGGAGCATATGAGCATATGACTTCCTCACAGCATGCAGGGCCCAAGCCCACACACTGTCACAGGAGGAGGTTGGACATCAACCCTTTGAAAGCTCCAATATTGAGCTTACCCGGGGTAAAGACATACAGAGCAGTGGAGGAGCAAGGGTATTGTGGGTATGAATCAAGGTTTAGGCTTTAAATAGAATACACAATGTAAAATATGTGCTTGTTTAAAATATGGTATGTTTTCCTTTTACCTAGTTGGAGCATAATACGTGATCTATATCAGATGCCACCTAAAAAATGTCATGTGACATCTTATTAGCAGAGTCGTAAAAATGTAAAACTTAAAGGGGTTGTAAAGGTTCGTTTTTTATTTTCTAAATAGGTTCCTTTAACCTAGTGCATTGTTGGTTCACTTAACTTTTCCCCTTTAAAAAAAACTAATTTTTAAAAATTTTTTTTTTACGAAATTTGTAAAACACAAAACTATCATAAATGGTCAAGGGAAGACAACAAGTGGGTTAAAGGAAGCCCCTTCCAATTGCATTTTTCCCAAAGTGAGTAAAGATCAAAAGCCATATTGTTTGAGCTGAAAGCAAACATTTCATAAATGTAAGAATGCCAATTCTCGAGAGAGATTCGCTCACCGATTGAAATAGTAAATCAATAGGCAAGAGATTACCCAATGTTAACAATACACAGTGCCTTTTATGCAATCCTAACAACAATGATCCCATTTTAAAAGGAAGAAAAAAAAAAGGAAAAAAATTAAGCCATACAGAAAAAAAAACAATTGTTTGTTGTCTTATTTTGCTGAATGTTGGGCTTTTTTTGTTCCGTTTTTAAGTGAGTAAGAAATGCATGACTGTATGTAATTGGAATTATCATGCTTGATCAAATATTATGAATTAGAATTTTTGGGCAATGGGATTTTCGAAAAAAATGGAAGATCTCGCATGTAATGACATGGTCAAATGGGTACATTTGCAGCACAAATGGTTTCTTAATTTCATGCAATTTAACTTTAGTATTGTGCCATGCTCAGTCCCTGTAAACGGAATTCTTAATTAGAACGGAGGGAAGAGAGCTATCAGCATCGCTTTTTGCTTCTAATGTTGTGCTTCTGCTTAATAGTTTCAAAGCTTTGCTTACCAAATTTTTCCTCGTACTAATTATGGCTCACATGATGACGACGGTTTGTGGGAGCCCTTTGAAAAAGAGATGTGAATAAAACAGTAGAACAAGTGGACGTCGTTGATCGGTAGAAATAGAGGAGAGCGATGATAGTGCAGAAAATAGATTTTATCTTTGAAATGTCACACGCATCACTTTGAGATATGGCGATACCTACGGCTCTGCTGCACCATTGGACCTGGATACGGAAAGGCCTTTATCACTAACAAAACAACCACTGCTAAAAAAATGATTAAAGTAAAAAAAAATCCAGATCCGCAAAATTCTTTTAACCCCAGTTTTATGCTTTTGTGTCTGATAGTTTACAACTGAGGTCCTGGGGCCAGATGTTGCCCTTTGCTTGCCTTTATCCGGCCCTTGAGGCATTTTTCCTGCCTCTGACACCAACAGTTGGCACTCTTTCTTTCACTGACACCAACGATGGGGCATTATTCCTCCCACTGTTACCAACAATGGGGCACTATTCCTTCTAATGACTCCAACAATGGGGCATAATTAGTTCCATTGACAACAAGAATGGGCCACTATGCCTGCCACTGACACCAAGTATTTTTCCTGCTAACACCAAAAATCAGGCATTGTTCACTTCCCCAGGGCACATTTCAGCCCCCCAAAAGCCTGAAGGACAGTAAACTGGCCCTTTATCTAGAAAATTTGGTCTACATAAACTACATTGTAAGATGGCAATGCTCTACTTCATGTCTACCTCATGTCAATATGTTCACTTTAAAGGTGAATTCCAGGAACATGGTTAACTATGTCACTGAAATATACATATAAAGGCTGCTCAACTGGTCAAATTACTTTTTTTTTGCCCATCCATTTTTTTGTTAAATTTACACAGATAAGCCAGGCTGGTGACCTCACTTTTCTCGAATGCATTTCGAGCATGCGTGGGTTTCCACGGCGACAGGTAAGTATACACACTCTCGGGTTTCTCGGCAGGAAAACACTGCCGAGAATCACAACGAGAAAATAGAGAGCAGGTTCTCTATTTTTCTCGTCAAGATTTTGGGCAGTTTTCTTGACGAGAAACCTGAAAGCTTCGTACACGCGCACGGTTTACTCGGCAAGAAAGCTCTGCCAGCAGTTTTCTTGCTGGTTCTTACCGAGAAAACCGTGCGTGTGTACGAGGCTTCAAGAACTTGGCATTAGACATTTTTTGGTGCAGATCTCGATGCTTTACCCTAAGGGCCCCTTCCACTCTTACACACATTAGGTCTCCCTACCCCTCACTTTAGTTACAACCCCAACACCAACCATTCCCATAACCCCAACACTAACCTTCCCTTATCTAAACCCTAACCCCCTGCACTAGTTTTACAGCTCCGAAGACCAAACATAGCCATACCTAAATCTGTCAATTATATGCCATTTTTTAAGAACAGCAGTAGCAAATACCCATGTTCAACTAGACTGAAGGGAGTGAATTAGAAGCCTGGTGGTGCCATTGGTTAAAAAGGGGCATGTTCTAGGGATGTTGCGGAGGCTAAGTCGGCATGATTTGGACAGGGATTGGATGTGGGCCTGAAAGGACAGTTCAGAGTTTAGGGTTACACCTAGCACCCTGGCATGTCAGGAGGGCACTGGTAGTTGGGCATTTTTTCATCTTAATGCAAAGAATTCATTAGGTAAAAAACGCTTAAGCTTTAAAACAGCTTTAAAGAAAAAAAGCATACAGTCACTTGAAGGACTTCCTACATGTGTCATATCTTTATCTACATTAGCACACGGATTGAAACTTTAACCTAACAGTAACATGCACCTTAATTGAGCAAACCAGTTTGATTGCTTCAAACCTTCTTTTTTTTTTGTCCTCATCATCACTGTCAGTTCGTGGAACATTAATCCAATTTATATAGGAGACAATTATAAGATCAGTTGGAAATTCTCTCATTTTGAGCATTTCTATTAATTGAGTGGCTGTGTTTTCAATTAGTTAATCAACTAATACTATGGGCTCATGGCTCCAACTCAGTAGAACAGCGCTGATAGCGTTACAGGTGGTAGTTATTCTTGGATACTGGAACACAATTACAGAAAAGTCAAAAAAACAATCAGACCTTTCTTTTTTTTCCCCTGGTTAACACATGCTTTGCCTTGTTATTATGCTGTTTATCTCAGAATAATTGTGACTCACATTTGTAAATGCTTGCTTAAAGAGTAACTCCACTTTCGTGGGGGAAAAAAATAGCAAATAAAGAAAAAACAATATAGCACATATAATTACAACACTAATCATATTGTAATTGAATGTTATTAAAAATTACCTTTCCTTTTTAATCTGCAGCTACTGTCATTTTCTATAAATGCATTGCAATATGGCTACATGAAGTTGTTCTATACAAAGAGTGGGTGCTGACCACTCCCCAGAAACATCATAGATTCATAGAATCAGTTACGCATAGATAGCCCTAAGATCCGACAGGTGTAACTTGTGTTACACCGTCGGATCTTAGGCTGCAATTCTAAGCCGGCCGCTAGGTGGCGAGGCCATTGCGGTCGGAGTAGAATATGCAAATGACTAGTCACGGCGATTCACGAATGTCCGCGATGCCCGTCGATCTAAGTTTACGTCGTTTCCGTAGCGATACGCTTCGTAAAGTTAAGGCTGCCTCCTAGGTGGTCTAAGCAATGTTAAGTATGGCCGTCGTTCCCGCGTCGAAATTTTAAATTTCACGTCGTTTGCGTAAGTCGTCCGTGAATGGCGCTGGACGCCATTTACGTTAACGTCAAACCAATGACGTCCTTGCGACGTCATTTAGCGCAATGCACATCGGGTAATTTGACGGACAGAGCATGCGCAGTACGCTCGGCGCGGGAACGCGCCTAATTTAAATGGTGCCCGCCCCATTTAAATTAGGCGGGCTTGCGCTGAGCGGATTAACGCTACACCGCTGCAAGTTTACAGGTAAGTGCTTTGTGAATCAGGCACTTACGCTGTAAACCTGCGGCGGTGTAACGTAAATGGGATATGTTACGCCGCCGCTGCGCAACGTAATTCTTTCTGGATTACTTCAGAATAAAAAAAGGAAGGAATCTGCAACAAAGTTTGTAATAACCCTTGCAATGTACACAGATCACCCAGAGGGGAATGTTTTTTTCTCAACAAAAGTGGAGTTACGCTTTAAGTATATTTTTATTATTGTGTTAAAATCTAAGTCCAGCTTGAGTAAAAAATAATAATTTCTATTCCCCAGCATCTTTAAAAGGTCCGCCTGCTATACTCTCATCTTCTTCGGTGCTATCCCCCACAGACTCACCGATCCAGCCCTTGCTTATCTTTTGGGTTGAATGAGTTCTACTGGTAATGGATGGGAAATCTTCCAATGGGGACGACTGTTGGTGCCAGTGACAACTGCACAAAGGTAGCTACACACATATTGATGTAATCATACAAGTGATCATTTAATGTGACTAAAATGATCAAATTGAATAAAAATCTAAAACCTCCATTTGATCAGTTGAGTTATCATATCAATCAATTTTGATTCTGCCAAGACGATTGGCTGTGGTGGGAATACAGGCATGTACCAGGAATACCAGATTAGTGATCCTTTAGATCAGTGGTCTCCAAACTGTGGCTAAGGGGCCAAATGGGGCCTTTTGCTTGCCTTTATCTGTCCCTTGGGGCACTATTTCATTCACTGACTACCAATGACATCAACAATGGGGCACAGTTCCTCCTAATGACACCAACAATGAGGCTCAATGATAGGTTACAATTCCTCCCAATGTTACCAGTGTTGGGGTACTATTCCTCCCAAAAACACCAATGACGAGGGATTGTTTACTCCCACTGCTGCTAGGACATTTTGTACTACTGATGGCCACAGTTCGGCCCCTCTAAAGTCTGAAGGACAGTAAACTGGCCCTTTGTTTAGAAAATGTGGAGAGTCCTGCTTTAGATAATAGATAATATACATTTATGATTGATAGATTGTATTTTCGATCAAGTGCCAAGTAGTATTTTAATTGTCTTTTTAGAAAGAACAGCCGAGAGTAGAAAAATATTGGCACAAAAATGTTGTAATGTTGCCAGTAGTGGTAGATCAGATCATGGAGACATGGGCATTAAGAAACTTGATGGTGGCAATTTGCTGAGGGTGTATCCATCTGAACTGTACAACTATCACAGCTGTTGTTCCATCATCTATTAGAGCAGGATGGAGGCAAAGAACAGTTGAGGTTAGAAAGGTGGTGGAAAGGATGCAGAGGTGGGGGGGATGGGAGAATGAGGGTTATGGGGAAAGTAGACGAAATATAAAAGAGGTATACAGAAAAAAGGAGAGAAGAGGGGAAGCATGTTACCCATGATTGTCCTCAGTTGACATACTTACCTGCCCAGTGGACTCAAATTTGTCCTGCCGTGAACCATTACCATGCACCTTGTCCCACGCTGCCATCTTTGTTTCTATTGTCATCAGGTGTATCTTACTGATTCAGGCTGTCTGGCCCCCTGACAATGAGCAACAGGCCCTTCCAGCCACTGTGAATGGAAAGTGAAGCATTATGGCATATGTGACATATATATCCCAGGATGCTTCAGCTCAGAGGAGACGCCACTCTCGCTTAGAGGGGAGTGAGGGTGGTCTAGGGACAGGGGGGGTCAAAAATATATATAAAAAAAAGGTAAACAAACCAAGGGAAAAAACTTCAGTTTACGATGATGGAGGAGGGGGGAACGCAACAATGTCATGTGTATCCAGGGGGTGAAGGTCTGTTTTATAGAGGCGGCACAGTGGTGTAGTGGGTGGCACTTTCGCCTAGCAGTAAAAAGGGTTGCTGGTTCGAATCCCAACCACGACACTACCTACCTGGAGTTTGCATGTTCTCCCTGTGTACTTTGGTTTTCTCCCACACTCCAAAGACATGCTTGTAGGTTAATTGTATCCTGTCTAAATTGTCCCTACTATGTGTGTGTATGAATGTGAGTTAGGGACCTTAGATTTTAAGCTCCTTGAGGGCAGGGACTGATGTGAATATACAATGTATATGTAAAGCGCTGTGTAAATTGACGGCGCTATATAAGTACCTGAAATAAATAAATAGAGTAACTCCACTTTTGTTGAGAAACAAACAATCCCCTCTGGGTGATCAATGCAGGTATCACAGGGATTTGTAACAGATTCCTACCTTTTGTTGCTGTGAAAAAATAGCTTGTTTGTTTTCTGTTGCAGATTGATTCTGAATGGGAGGGCCTGATTCATTGTAATCACCTGGTACATTCTCAGTGTTAAAAAGAAAAGCTGCAGTGTCTGCATCCCTTTAGAAGTATTTAACCCTTGGTAGATGCCTAAAATGTGGCTTGTATCTATGACCCTATTCACACCTGAGCATTTTGTAGCTCGAAACTTGAAGCTTCAAAACTAAAGGATAAATAAAGAAATTATTCCCTATGGTGGTGGTTCACATCTCCACTCCAAAACACCCAAAGCCAAATGCCTGAGGCTCAAAAAAAATTGGAGCTACTTTTGTAGCTTCATTCAGCAGATTAGTAGTGGTACATTTTTGAAGACGCTAAAAGCAGAAACACATAGCAACAAATGATGTAACAGAATATAGTTTTTTTTTATTGGCTAATACAAAAACACCAAAGCTACAATATACTGCACAAAACCGCTCAAAAACGTACATACAAATGCACAACAAAACACCAGAAATAACATGCAAAAAGGTAATTCTCAGATGTGAATGCAGCCTTAGTGCAATGGGAAAATCAATGAACCAATCATATAAGCAGGAAATTACATTTCTGGAAACTTTCTGTTCACCAACTGCGTACAAATTGCCTATAGGTTGCCATAGTGCATTGAATGTTGCAGAAAATTACAGATTGAAAAGGAAAGGTCATTTTTAATAACTTTAAAATGCAGTATGGCGTGTGTAGCTATATTTTTTTTATATTCTAGTTTTTGAACAAAAGTGGAGTTACCCTTTAAGTCCTGAATGTAAAAGCAAAATCGATCTGGCGTGAACAAAAACACCTATAAGGCTTCATGTACACTGAGCTCAAAAAACTCCTCTTTATTCAGCTTTTGATCCCTGCACACATGAGGCCGCGTACGCACGATCGGTTAAACCGATGAGAACGGTCTGATGGACCGTTTTCATCGGTCCAAACCGATTGTGTGTGGGCGCCATCGGTTATTTATCCATCGGTTAAAAAAAAGCCAACTTGTTTTAAATTTAACCAATGGATTCCTAACTGATAAAAAAAAACGATCGTTAGTAGGCACGACCATCGGTTAAAAATCCATGCATGCTCAGAATCAAGTCGCCGCATGCTTGGAGGCATTGAACTTCGTTTTTTTCAGCACGTCCTTGTGTTTTACATCCCCGCGTTCAGACACGATCATTTCCAATGAAAACGGTCCATCAGACCGTTTTCATCGGATGGACCGATCGTGTGTACAGGGCTTTAGCGTTTACAAGCGTAATAGAAACAAGGCATTTATAGGCTGATAAAAAAAAAACAATGTGTTTAAGAGAGAAGCTTTTGGGCATAAAAAACGCTTGACACGCGTAATCACTTCTAAATCACTTGTGCTTGAGTTCATTAATTTTTAATGGCCAGAATAAGGAAACCACTGGCCGACCGGCTCACGCCAATATCAGCCGGCAGAATGGCACCGCTGGGTGATCCGCTGTACCCGTATGGCGGATCCTTTAAGAGCCGTAGAAGGCACGCGTGTCCGCTGCACGTGGTTGGCAGGCGCGATCACCACCGGACACCCACTACAGAGCCAGAACTGGAATTTGTGTGTGTAAACACACAAATCTCAGTTCTGACAGGGGAGGAGAGACAGATCGTCTGTTCCTACTAAGTACGAACAGCGATCTGGCTCCTCCTCTAGTCAGTCCCACCCCCTCACAGTTAGAACACACACCTAGGGAACACATTTAACCCGTTAATCTCCCCCTAGGGTTAACCCCTTCACTGCAAGTGACAGTTACACAGTAATCAGTGCATTTTTATAGCACCGATCACTGTATAAATGTCAATGGTCCCAAAAAAGTGTCAAAAGAGTCTGATCTGTCTGACGCAATGTCGCTGCCCTGATAAAAATCGCTAATCGCCGCTACTACTAGTAAAAATAATAATAAAAATGCCATAAATCTTTTCTCTATTTTGTAGATGCTATAACTTTCGCGCAAACCAATCAATATATGCTTATTGCGATTTTTTTTTTTTTTACCAATAATATGTAGAAGAATACATATCAGCCTAAAATGATGAAGAAATTATTATTATTTTTTTTTAAATTGTTATTTATTATAGCAAAAAGTAAAAAATATTGTTGTTTTTTTCAAAATTGTCAGTCTTTTTTTGTTTATAGTGCAAAAAATAAAAACCACAGAGGTGATCAAATACCACCAAAGGAAAAGACTATTTGTGGGAAAAAAAGGATATCAATGTTGTTTGGGTACAGTGTCGCACGACTGTGCAATTGTCAGTTAAAGTAACGCGGTGCCGTTTTGCAAAAAATGTCCCGGTTAGGAAGGGGGTACATTTTTCCGGGCTGAGGTGGTTAAAGCTCAAAAATATATTTGTCATAAAATATATTAGCTGGATTCACATAGATGTGCCTAACGTTAGGCAGGCGTAGCGTATCTCATATACGCTACGCCGCCGTAAGTTAGAGAGGCAAGTCTGTATTCACAAAGCACTTTCCTCCTAAGTTACGGCGGCATAGCGTAAATGTGCCGGCGTAAGCGCGCCTAATTCAAATTGTGAAGAGGTGGGCGTGTTTTATGCTAATGAATCGTGACCCGACATGATTGTCAATTTGAACGAACGGCGCATGCGCCGTCCGTGGACGTATCCCAGTGCACATGCTCCAAATTACGCCGCAAAGACTCATTGGTTTCGACGTGAACGTAAATTACGGCCAGCCCCATTCACGGACGAGTTACGCAAACGATGTAAAATTTGAAAAATTTGACGCGGTTCCGACGTCCATACTTAACATTGTCTGCGCCATCTTTTTGGTGGAATATCTTTATGCCTGAAAACGCCTTACGTAAACGGCATATCTTTACTGCGACGGGCAAGCGTACGTTCGTGAATAGGCGTATGAATGAATGAATGAAAAACTTATATAGCGCGGCACATGCAAACTGAATCGCCTCTGGGCATTCTAGGCGTAAATCAGTGTGCACGCCCCTAGCGGCCAGCGTAAACACACAGCTAAGATACGACGGCGCCGGCGGTCGTATCTTAGCTACATTTAAGCGTATATCAATTTTAGAATACACTTAAATATACGACAGTGCAGATTCGGAGTTACGACGTATCTCTACGTGAATCTGGCTATATATATTTTTTTATAATTTTTTATAAAAAAACTTTTTTTTTTATAGTTTCTAATTATCATTATATTATAGTTATAATTATTATTATTATAACAAAGAATTGAAATAACATTTGATATTTTATGACAAATATCTGTTTGAGCCTTTAAAGTCCCCAAACAATGGGGGAGGGGGGGGTTGAACCCTTGGTAATATGTGGCTTTACGCATGTTTTTAAGCTTTTTCCTGCCAGGGGTAAAAGGCATTGAGATGGCGATTGTACATGAGCCCTAAGAAAAATTGTATCGGTTGCTGTCCTGAAATTTGATTATTATGCCTCATTTTCCTCCTCTCTCCGGCTCCAGCGAATGATCCCCTCCGCACGCAATTACTAATTGAATGTTTGGGATTATTTTGCTCGCTGACCTGCTGGAGATAATTGGTGCACATTATCAGCTAGTAATGTAACCCTCTATAGAGAAATTATTTGTGTTCTATTACTATCATATCCTGCTTTACAATAGCTCAGAGACTATCGGGGAATACATAAAAAACATAAAAAAACAAACAAAAAAAAAACGCCATATGACTTAATGAAGGAAAAGTATTATGTTCAATTGGATTGCGTGAAAAGTGTGAGATGATTAAGAACAAGAATTTTGATCAGGATTTGTCGAGTGCCATCTGTTTTCATCCTTTGAAATATCCATAAACAAAATAATTTGGTTTTAAATGGAGCTGAAGGAGCGCAGCGGTGAAATATAAGCCAACCGTGCGCTATAATCAGTTGACGCATGAGACGAAGAGATGGGAACGCTGGCGGAAATATATCTTGAAGCTTCACCCTAAAACCTATTTCGCCTCTTTCATGTGACAAGGATTCCATTGCTAAAACAGATTTGTCACCAGGCAGAAACACAATCTGTTGGGGGGTGGCGCTAAAATAACGGTAGTTGCTGTGCCGCATCTAATTGTCAGACTGGGAGAGCCTGCCAGCTCTAGTGTCATCTGTCTGTCATATCTTAATTAATTAGGATTATTTTGCACGGTGTCCCGGCAGTGTACCTGCTGTTGTGCAGTTTGGAGCCTCAATCTGCGGCTTCTAGCTGTTCCCGGAGAACTGGGGGGAACCTTTCTGTTGCCTGCTAGGAGGGAAAAAAAATAAAAAGGAATACGTGCATTTGTAGGACCTGCAATGCCGATGGAGAAAAGGGAACCTGTGCTTTGGCAATACAGATTAAAGCAACAGGATGTGTCAAGGCAAAAAAATATACAGTAAATATATATATTGTATATACACTGTACTGTACTGTATACACTGTACTGTGCAAGGGTTAATTGCTCCTCAGTTCTAGGGGGCGCTGAAGAGGCTGCGTTACTTGTCATTACCCCACTGCGGCCAGTTCTAGCTCTCTTCTCTCCTCCCTTTGGCGCTATGTGCAATTCCTCCGCATTGCTAGGGGGGATCTATTGGGGTAGATTCGGGAAGCAATTACGCCTGCGTATCCATAGATACGCAGTGTAATTGCTAAGTAGTGCCGGCGTATCGACTTTCTGTATTCAGAAAGCTCGATACGCCGACTGTAGCCTAAGATACCACTGGCATAAGGCTCTTATGCCCTCGTATCTTAGGCTGCATTCTGACGCTGGCCGCTAGGTGGCGTTCCCGTAGTTGTCAGCGTAGAGTATGCAAATTGCATACTCACGCGATTCACAAACGTACGCACGCCCGGCGGTCGTGTTTTACGTCGTTTGCGTTCGTCGCTTTCGTCATAAGGCTGCTCCTGCTATTAGGAGGCGCAGCCAATGGTAAGTATACACGTCGTTCCCGCGTCTCGATTTTCGAAATTTACGTTGTTTGCGTAAGTGAATCGTGAATGGCGCTGGATGCCATTTACGTTCACGTCAAAGCAAATGACGTCCTTGCGACGTCATTTACCGCAATGCACGTCGGGAAATTTTCCAGACGGAGCATGCGCAGTACGTTCGGCGCGGGAGCGCGCCAAATTTAAATGATCCACGCCCCCCTACGGGATCATTTCAATTACGCGCGCTTACGCCGGCCCCTTTTACGAAACGCCGCCGCAAATTACGGAGCAAATGCTTTGTGAATGAAGCGTAGCTCCAGTAATTTACGGAGACGTAGCGTAAAAACGGTACGCTGCGCCGCCGTAGCAGTGTGCTCCCCTACCTGAATCTACCCCACTGTTGCTAGTGAGCTCAATTGCTGCTGGTGGGGGATCTATTGTTTCTAGTTAGTCAACTGTTGATCGGAAGAAATCTATTGTTACTGGTGTGGCTCTCTTGCTGCTGGGGGATCTATTGTTGCACTTGGGGGTCACTTTTTGCTTTAAGGGTTCTATTATTGCTGGCTGCAGGGGACCTATTTTATTGCCTTTTTTTTTTTAATTCAGTACAATCTAATTTGAATGAAAAAAATATACTTTTCTGTATTCTCTAGGTCAATGTTTCTCAACTCCAGTCCTCAAGTACCCCCAACAGGTTATGGCCTAAGGACATGACCTGTTGGGGGTACATGAGGACTGGAGTTGAGAAACATTGTTCTAGGTAGAGGGTGGAACCAAATGATGGTGCTTGAAGTGGGTAGGGGTGGAATCAGGGCTCAAGTCCTGCGGGAACGCGTGGGAACGGAGTTCCTGCACTTTTTTACAGCAGGAACGCAGTTCCCTTTGCAGGACTAGAGCAGCCGAGCCACCCGAGCCAATCCTTCACTGAGCGGCGATGCCCGGCTTGACTCACTGTCAGGGGCAGGCGAACCTTAGTAATCTTTTATGTTACTGGTCGCTTCCTGTATATGGATTCATCTGGTAGTGTGCAGGTATTCCGTCACTTCCTCGATGCCGCAATGTCTCCTGGGAGCTTTTGTCATTGTTCCTAGGAGACATTGCGGAGGCCTGCCGCGAGTAATCGCGGGATTTAGAAAGAACTTGCTTAAAAAAAATAAAACATGCGGTTTAGTAATTATGCATATGAGCATATCATTTTTATTTATTTTTTTGTGGGGTAGTGGATCTTGGGTGGGAGTTCCCACACTTTTTTCCCCAGGACTTGACCCCTGGGTGGAATCAAATGATGGTGCTCGGAGGTGGACAGGGGGCGGAACCAAAGGACTGTGCTCAGAGGTGGGTAGGTGCTGGAACCAAAGGATGGTGCCCAGGGGTGGGTAGGGGGTGAAACCAAAGGAAGGTGCTTAGCGGTGGATAGGGGGTAGAACCAAAGGACGGTGCTTGGAGGTGGGTAGGGGGTGGAACCGAAGGACCGTGCTTGGAGGTGGGTAGGGGGTGGAACCAAAGGACGGTGCTCGGAGGTGAGTAAGGGGCAGAACCAAAGGATGATGCGTGGAGATGGGTAGGGGTGGAACCAAGGGATGGTGCTCGAAGGTGGGTAGGGGTGGAAATAAAGGACGGTGCTTGGAGGTGGGTAAGGAGCGAAACCAAAGGACGGTGTGTGGCGGTGGATAGGGGGTGTGACCAAAGGGCGGTGGGTAGGGGGTGGAACCAAAGGATGGTGCTCGGAGGTGGGTGGCTCTATTGTTGCTGTGGAGAATTATTTTTGCTGGGGGATCTATTGTTGCAGTGAGGGATCACTTATTGCTGTAAGGGTTCTATTATTGCTGGCTGCAGGGGACCTATTTTACTGCCTTTTTTTAGAAAATTCAATACAAGCTACTTTGAATGAAAAAATTATACTTTTCTGTATTCTCTAGGTCAATGTTTCTCAACTCCAGTGCTCAAGTACCCCTAACAGGTCATGGCCTGAAAACATGACCTGTTGGGGGTACTTGTGGACTGGAGTTTAAAAACATTGCTCTAGGTAGAGCGTGGGACCAAATGATGGTGCTCGGAGGTGGGTAGGGGTGGAACCAAATGATGGTGCTTGGAGGTGGGTAGGGGGCGGAACCAAAGGACGGTGCTCGGAGGTGATTGTGGGGCTGGAACCAAAGGATGGTGCCCAGGGGTGGGTAGGGGGTGGAACCAAAGGACGGTGCTCAGCGGTGGGTAGGGGGTGGAACCAAAGGATGGTGCTCAGAGGTGGGTAGGGGATGGAACTAAAGGACGGTGCTTGGAGGTGGGTAGGAACCAAACGACAGTGCTTAATTGATTGATTTAATAGATTTATAATGCGCCAAATACTGACCCGTCAGGGCAGTGTCTAAGCGCAGAAAACATAACTGGAAATAGATAAATCAAGTCAGGGAGGGAAAGAAATAGAAGGAAAAGAAAAAAGGAGAGCAAAAAAAAAAAAAAAAAACTTAGAAACAGATCACCAGGGAACAGCAGGGAGAACTAACATGACTCGGCCTGCTTTTTCTCCAAAAATTCTCCAAAAAACAAGTTTTTAGCCTTTTACGAAAGGCCATAATAGAGGGGACAGACCGAATGGAAACAGGGAGACTATTCCATAGAGCCGTTGCTCTCACAGAAAAGCGTCTGCCCCCAAAGGTAAGCAAACGGGCAGATGGGCAAGTGACAAGACCACCTGTTAGTGATCTGAGTGCTCGTGCAGGGGCATATCGCGTTATCAAGGAATTCAGATATTGCGGGCCCGTCCCATAATAAGCACGATAGGCGAGACAAAGAGCCTTAAACTCAACGCAATCTACCACAGTGAGCTAGTGCAGTGATCGCAGGGTAGGGGTAATATGCTCCCACCTATTTAGGCCGGAGATTAGTCTAGCGGCCTGGTTCTGGAGGAGCTGGATTTTCCTCAGCCACTTTAGAGGCATACCCAAATACACAATGTTGTTAAAGTCAATCCGGGAGTTGACGAGAGATTGAACCAAGACTTTCCGGTGGTTCTGAGAAAACAGATTTTTGACCTTTCTCAGACACCTGATGTAATACAGTGCGTTGCGGATACATTGATTGACTTGGGGTATCCAATTCAGATTACAGTCAAAAATTGTCCCCAGGAGGTGGGTAAAGGGCGGAACCAAAGGACGGTGCGTGGAGATGGGTAGGGGTGGAGGTGGGTAAAGGGTGGAACCAAAGGAAGGTGTTCTGAGATGAGTAAGGGGCAAAACCAAAGGACGGTGCACGGAGGTGGGTAGGGGGTGGGACCAAATGACGGTGCTTGGAGGTGGGTAGGGGGTGTAAACAAAGGATGGTGCACGGAGGTGAGTAGGGGGTGGAACCAAATGACGGTGCTCGGAGGTGGGTGGAGGGCAGAACCAAAGGAATGTGCACGGAGGTGGGTAGGGGGCAGAGACAAGGGGTGACTCAGAAATAGGGAGTACCTGCACCTATTTTCTGAGAAAAAAAGCCCTGGCTGCATGTATCCAAGGGATGTGCATATATGCAGTTGTGGGGCATGTCTCCAAACGAATTTGGTGACTGCATGGACAACACAAATTGCAAAAGCCTCTTTGAAACGCCTCCAGAGTGTTCCCATCTATTTTTGTCCGCCTGTGATATAAACATAGTTGGTAGATGAAAGCTATACAGTGGCTCATCTGCAGTCGCACCGTGTCACTGCGTTGTTTGTGTTTACTAAATAGAAAGTTTGCAGGTTTGATATAATTTCTAGCTGACATAAAGGACGGACGCGCTTTGAAAAGAAGTTCAGACTCCAGAAGCGTCTCCATTCAGCGATGATTACACCGGCGAGAACCACATTTTAATAAGCATCTGTAAATATTTTGTTATGTTGCTGAGCTATAAGGATGACTTGGATCAGTTGGAGACAGAAGGAGAGCCGACGCGTTCTTTAGCAGGCGGACATGTTGGGGGTTTTCACATCCACAGCAATGTATAGAAGAATCTCTAATGAAATAGATGGCACGGAAGATGCAATCTCACTGACCCCCGGGCCCGTGGAGGTCAACCTGCGTTTTGTATTGACTCTGTTGCTAAGCGGGTTTGAATAGAATGCAAAGATTGGGTGTCAGCGTTACTTTCTGTGTCACCATCTCATTTGCTACAAGACCAGCTCAGTGATTTAACCCCTTATGAGAAGTTATTTTACAAGCATAGAAGACTGCCCTAACCACTTCAGCTCAGGAAGATTTACCTGACCAGGCCATTTTTGCGATACGGCACTGCATTACTTTAACTGACAATTGCGCGGTCATGCGAAACTGCACCCAAATAAAATGTATGTCCTTTATTTTGGTGGTATTTGATCACCTCTGTGTTTACATTTTTTTTACTCTATTAAACAATGAACGACTATAAAAAATACAATCAATTTTTTTTCATAAATTTAGGCCAACATGTATTCTGCTACATATTTTTGGTTAAAAAATATCTCAATAAGTGTACAGTATATTGATTGGTTTGCAGGGAAACAAAAACCGCCACATCCCCACTGACAGGACAGAGCTCTGTTTTTGTTTACATAGACAGAGCTCTGTTCTGTCTTTCTCTTCACCAATGGATGACCACCGGCACCCGCTGGTCAGCTTGTGCTGTGTCTAATCCCAGCACAGCTGGCGCACCAGCAGCGTGTGCACGTGCTCCCTACCCGGACGTGCAGGATCAAGTACTAGGTATGTGATTGGGTGCTGGAGAGCCACTCTGTCGCTGTATAACTGAGTCAGCTAGTGGTTAATAATACCTGCATAATAAGCATACAAAAGCTGGCCATGCATTATACAATTTTCTGGTACAATTTTTTCTTTAGATTTACCAAAACCATATAATATGAGGTCAAACCTAAAAACGTTCAATTTGTATGCAATCACGCGGGCCGTTGCACTACATAGTTGAAGGAAAATCTAAAGAAAATTGAATAAGGAAATTGTATAATGGATGACCAGCTTAAAGTGTAAGTAAACCCTCCTATCGTTTTCAGCCAAGGAAGCTGCCATCTTTGCCTTTGTTTAATCTACAACTGCCATGACGCTGCACATGTGATCGGTTATGACACCAGCCATTGGATGGTTTGACAGTTTGTTTGAGAGTACAACCAATGGGAGTGTTACAAACTGTGATATGGATAGGTTTTCTTCCGCTTTAAGGATAGATAAATTATAAAATTAGGAAAGAGTTGGGTGAAGCCTAAGATAGCATAACAACGCTAACATTGCAGCTATTTCCAATATTTGTGCTCTCGGCTTCCCCCGCCGCCATCCTCGGTAAGGGAATCAGGAAGTGAAGCTGTAACGAGACCCTTGCTCGCTCGGTTCCGCTCTCCCTATACTCCTCTGCTACTATTTGACCAGATTGCAGATCGCAACGTCTGATGGTTCGGCCAACCGATGCTCCGGGATTCGAACTACAGCTATGTGCCGTTCGAAAATCCATCAGAACAAACACCAGGCAAGCTGTATGTAAGTTCAAACAGGACTCTTTTATTGGATGCACACAACACACTTTTATATAGCAGTTTGACCCCCCTGCCCCAACAACCACTGTCCTATTGGTCAATTGTAAAGTACATTGTAGTTCTCAATTAGGTCCTCTTAGCCATGCAAATGAGGACTTTAAACAGGGTGAGCAGGGATTGGTCCGATAGCGTGAATAGGAGGACTGCTATGTGTAATGAGACAGAAGCCCCAGGGGGCAATCAATGTACACAAACAGCCAGACACAGAACAATTTTCTTCCAGACCATGGAGCCGTCTGGAGGGGGGGGGGGGGTTAGCCTTAAGACAGGGCAGAAGACACCCCACTGTGTAACAGATTCAAACACTTCAGCATTCCAAGGTCCATGGCAATTCCCCCCCTGCTGAGAAACAGTCCAACAGCCACAGTGGGACCCCAAAACGGGTCAATTCGAGGATGTTGGAAAAGTAGTCTTAAGGTTCCAGGTCTGTCTGCCGGGATAACCGATCCGCCTACCTGTTTTGAGACCCTGGCCCATAATCAGAAGGCAAGAGGCTCGCATTCAGTCCTCTCCAAAGCCTCTGTCCCGGCTAGGTCTGTCACAGAAGCGCTGCGGCTTCACTGCCTGGTTCCCTACTGCGCATGCGCGAGTCACGCTGTGAAGTTCCCACTGGTCCCTGTTGTGTTCTGGGAGCCAAGTTTTTCCCAGAACACAAAGGGGGGGGTGACGCGGAGGAGCCGGACTCCCGCGGGAGTCTATACCCGGAAGTGGTGCAAATACTTGTTTTATACAGGTATCTGCACCCCCTCCCCCCTGAAAGGTGTCAAATGTGACACCGGAGGCGGAGAGGGTTCCGAAAAGCGGAGGTTCACTTTTGGGTGAACCTCCGCTTTAAAAAAACTGGACAAAAAGCGTGGGTCGTCTTATACGCCGGGTATCAATTGCAGCCGGCTGTGTGTCAGCCTGCCGGATGTGCGGTAATACTGTATATAGCTACATACAGTATACACTGCTGAGCCAATCCCGGCATGCAATGTATTCTATTAATAAATACAGTAGCCTGCTCGGATTGGCTTTGAGAGTCAGAGAGGCACGGGCTGATGATGTTACAGCCTCTGCCAATCAGAGCAGACTTTGTATTCATTAATAGAATACATCGCTCACGGTGATTGGCTCAGCGCAGTATGACTCCAACTTCCATTAACAAGAAGGAAATATAGGCAATATGAAGCCTCAGAAGGGGGTTCCTCATATACAGTGAGTATAGGCAAAAACTGTAGAAATACAGTAGAATTAGGGGGTCGTCTTATACGTTCGGTCACCTTATACACCGGAAAGTACGGTAACAATCCTGATGGGTTAGCAATTCCAATTCAGTGCTCATTTTCTTTTACCCAGTTTTTATAAATCAGCCCCGTAGCCTCTTTATCAGACAACAAATGTCAGCGTGTGACCAACCTAAGACAAAGGAAGCATTCAGCGTTATCTACACAGAGGCGACGTCCCCCCTCCATACGTCTCTGTGCTCCATTGTGTTGTTTGCAGCATGTTTATATACAGTATGTATGTATTTCCCGATGCCGGTGTCACAATTCTTCCACATGGCTGGAGAGCTGGCAGATGACCCAGAGATTAGGAGGTCAGGAAATGAAACAGAACTAGGAATTACTCAGTCTTCCTCATAAGCTTCCAGTTCAATGTCCCTGCAGTGTGCAGTCCATGTACTCCACCATATCAGAACCAGAACACGACTGAGGCTGCTACCTGCAATTCACCTATGACCTATGTCAATCTAACCTCCGAGAAATAAGGCATGTATGTCAAATCACACATGCCGGAGTTAATAATGTAACATCACCTCAACCATCGGCGCCCTGGGTGATCCCACGTGAGTCAATGTGAAATTCTCGGTTTAATCTTCAAATAGTTTAACTGTACAACTCTTTATTGTGTAATGGAAAATCAGGAGGGCATACAGACTCTACTATTATATAAATACATATTACCTGAGTGTGCTTCCATCAACACTTAGCTATCTGTCTACATTTCTTCAAGCGTAGAGCACCCAGAACACAACAATAAAAAAAAAAAAAAAAAAAAGTCAGCATCAACGGTTACCGCCCATAGCATGATGTATACAAATCAAAGGCACATAGTCCAAACTGTGAGTTGCGTCATATTAGATGGACCAGGTTGGGTAAAAACATCAAATTCGGCCCATAATGCAAATGACAGAAGAACATAATGGTGAAAATATAAAAAACTGAAACCATAGTATGGATCATTATCTAATCCAGCATAGTAGACACCCTGAAGTCAACCTGATATGATAGGCTATCATTGGTTTTATATATATATATATATATATATAAATAATAATATATATATATATATATATATATAAATAATAATATATATATATATATATATATATATATATATATATATATATATATATATATATATATATATATATACTGTGTGCACAATTATTAGGCTAGTGAGTATTTTGATCAAATCATAAATTTTTGTGCACATTGTCCAACTTCAAGCTGTATAAACTTGAATGCTTATTGGATTTAAGCATATCAGGGGATGTGTATTTGTGTAATGAGGGAGGGTGTGGCCTAAGAGGAGCAACACCCTTTATCAAGGTGTGCATAATTATTAGGCAGCTTCTTTTCCTCAGGCAAAATGGGCCAAAAAGGAGATTTAACTGACTCTGAAAAGTCAAAAATTGTAAAAAAAAGTCTTTCAGAGGGATGCACTCTTGAAATTGCTAAGATATTGGGGCGTGATCACAGAACCATCAAACATTTTGTTGCAAATGGTTAACAGGGTCATGGGAAACATATTTGGAAAATAAGACGCAAATTAAAGTGATACTGAAGTCTTTTTTTTTGTGTTTTAAAATAGCAAACATGTTATACTTACCTGCTGTGTGCAGTGGTTTTTCACAAAGCAGACCAGATCCTCTTCTTCTCGGGTCCCTCTTTGGTCCTCCTGCCAAGTGCCCCCACAGTAAGCAGCTTGCTATGGGGGCACCTGAGCCGAGCCGTAGCTCTGTGTTTCCATTTAGACACGGAGTCTTGGCTAGGCCCCGCCCATCCTCATTTGGTCACTGACTTTGACAGCAACGGGAGCCAACGGTGCGCCACTGCTATCTCAGCTAATGAGGAGGGAGAGTCCAGGACAGTCGAGTCTCTCCTTCAACATCGCTGGATCGAGATGGGTCTCAGGTAAGTATTAGGGGGCTAGGGAAATTTTTATAACCCCAACACCAATCCGACCAGATGTCTTATGGTTAGTGGAAAAAGGCAAAAAAGAGGTATCACAATTTTTTTTACAAAAACTGAGTTAAAATCAAGTTAAAAACAAGTCACTATTGCAGCTTAAACATCCATGTGTTTGGAAACGCCATTAGCGTTCCAGCTGCCCTTTTCCACTAACCATTGGACATCTGGTCAGTTCGGTGTTGGGGTTATGAAAATTTCCATATTTGAAATATCCACAAGTGCTTGTGATTACCTTTAGCTGGTGTCCTGGAGATCTGATCCGATACTCGTCCGAACCGGTGTCGTGCCCGCCGGGAAACCTTTGCTGGGAAACCATTGCTGGCTTCCCATTGTTTTAAATGGGAAGGAGCGGTATACATACCGCCAGGGCCGATCCGCCCTATAGGCTCACTATGCAATCGGCTTAGGGCCCTGCAAAGTTGTGGAGGGCCCCCCAAATTACTAGAGGCCCCGCCTGGTGAGAAGTCATTTTCGGCCCCTCACCCCACTTCTGAATTTGCTGGCTGCATGGGAGAAGAGGTAAGAAGTCAGCACCCCCCGCTTCTCACTTTAATGTAAGATGTAATTTCCGACAGCAGAACACCCCCTCCCCCAGCTTCTCAATTTTAATCTTTAATGTGACATATCACTGTCGGCAGCGCCGCCCCCGCTTCTCAACTTTAATGAATGTGACATGTCATTTTCACCGCTCCAAAGATGCTGCTAGCAGGAGATTTTTTTCTCTCCTGCCAGCGCATCGCCTCAGTGTGAAAGCCCTTGGGCTTTCACATTGAGAAGGCTGAGCAGGAGTTTTTCAGGTGGTATAGCAGCGCTATTTTTAGCACTATAACGCCTAAAAAACTCCTCAGTGTGAAAGGGGTCTAAATTGCATCAAACAGTGTCAGCAAACACAATCATATACATGTGTGAAATATATATATAACATCTGAGTGAATAATCTATAATCAAACAATAACGTGCATGTGGATCTTCCAATTCCTGATGAACAATAAGGAAGCAACTGTAGATCTTTCACCACCATTACCTGCCACACATCCTACTCACCAGAATTACATGACCCCCATTACAGGTAGTCATAAATTCTATTCCATCCGGTTTGCGTTTAGCTGGACCATCATTTATTTTTCAACAGGACAATGACCCAGGGAGCTGCGGTGGCTCAACGCGATTGGCACTGCGCTGACAAGCCATTCACCTCTGCAGCTAGGGGTTCGGATCCCGGTCTCGGCTTCATGTGAATTGAGTTTGGTGGTCTCAGCCCGGCTCCCGGTGGGTGTGCTATGCAAGGTAAGCCTGTGCTTAGTACGCCCACCCCCCTCTCACAAAAACCACCACACCTACACACGCACTCTAAATTGGGTTAACACACGCACATTGACCACGCGGTCTCTAAAGAGAGGCGAAGGACTAATGGGGCTGGTTGAGCGGGCTAATCCTCTCACTCCCTTATAGGGAGTCCCTCTGCCCCGTTGGGCTTCAAAGCGGAGCAGGTAGGGCGGGCTGTGTGGGAGGACCCCCTCACACACCCGCCATTGCCACCCGGGGCATGGAGAAAGGTGGCAGATTGCCTCTGGGGGAGGCCTGCCTACTCCCAACTCCTGCAGTCCGGCTCCTCTCTCGAGTACACGCACAAAATACACTTTAAAAAAAAAAAACAGGACAATGACCCCAAACACACCTCCAGGCTGTGTAAGGGCTATTTGACCAAGAAGGAGAGTGATGGGGTGCTGTGCCAGGTGACTACCTCTTGAAGCTAATCAAGAGAATGCCAAGAGTGTGCCAAGCAGTAATCAAAGCAAAAGGTGGCTACTTTGAAGAACCTAGAATATGAAATATATTTTCAGTTGTTTCACACTTTTTTGTTATGTATAATTCCACATGTGTTAATTCATAGTTTTGATCCCTTGATCCCAGTGTGAATCTACAATTTTCATAGTCATTAAAATAAAGAAAACTCTTTGAATGAGAAGGTGTGTCCAAACTTTTGGTCTATACTGTATGTATCTGTTAAAAACGCATTACAGTTTTTTTCAACCTTAGTCTGTCTTTAGATTGGCTTCCTGTAATTCTCTGCAGAGGATAGAAGTTTAGGCAGCAGCACTCTATCAGGTGCTACTACATTGCACAGGGCTGTCAATCAAGATAGCTTTCTATTAGGAGGAACATGGAGTCACCTCATCTTTCTGCCTCGGCTCCTTTACTGTCCAATCAAAAGATTGGGCAGATCCTTGGCCATGCTGTATTGGCTTCACTGCTGTAAAAAATAGTGATGTCATGGACCTGACTCTGGTATTCAATGGGGGTGACTAAATCCTAAAACTAGCTGTACAGAATTACAGTTCTTTAGCTGGTTCACAACTATGGTCCAGATTCTCGTAGATCGGCGTATCTTTGTGCGGGCATAACGTATCCTATTTACGTTACGCCTCCGCAACTTAGACGGGCAAGTGCAGTATTCTCAAAGCACTTGCTCCGTAAGTTGTGGCGGCGTAGCGTAAATAGGCCGGCGTAAGCCCGCCTAATTCAAATTTGGAAGATGTAGGCGTGTTTTATGTAAATGTTATGTGACCCCACGTAAATGACGCATTTTACGAACGGCGCATTCGCCGTCTGTGGACATATCCCAGTGTGCATTGCTCCAAAGTACGCCGCAAGGACGTATTGGTTTAGACGTGAACGTAAATGACGCCCAGCCCCATTCACGGACGACTTACGCAAACAACGTAAAATTTTCAAAATTCGACGCGGGAACGACGTCCATACTTAACATTGGTACTCCGCATGTATGCCTCATATAGCAGGGGTAACTTTAC
This sequence comes from Rana temporaria, assembly GCF_905171775.1. Classification (NCBI taxonomy): domain Eukaryota; kingdom Metazoa; phylum Chordata; class Amphibia; order Anura; family Ranidae; genus Rana; species Rana temporaria. The sequence continues at coordinate 183,976,800 of NC_053495.1, read as the reverse complement.
GCCGGGAAAAGCCTAATGTAAATGGCGTATCTGTACTGCGTCGGCCGGGCGTACATTCGTGAATTCGCGTATCTAGCCGATTTACATATTTCTAGGCGTAAATCAGCATACGCGCCCCTAACGGCCAGCGTAAATATGCAGTTAAGATCCAACGGCGTAAGAGACTTACGCTGGTCGGATCTAATACAAATCTATGCGTAACTGATTCTAAGAATCAGGCGCATAGATACGACCGCTCAGACTCAGAGATACAACGGCGTATCTCCTTTGAGAATATGGGCCTATGTATTCTAATTGTGTATTCAGCTACTTTCTTATAGTTCTACATAAAGATGAATGAATTGCATATTTGAAAGATGGTACCCCAAAAACAGATTTTGAGGCTCCATTTATGCATAGCTTTATCTGGTCTGAGAAATTATAGTCGGGTTGGTAAATATGGACAACAGACTCATTTCAACCTGTTTTGATAATAATAAAAAAAACATGTTGGGGGTCATCCAACCAGATAAACCCCACACTGATTGTTTAAATTTTGTAATAGACCGTTTAATGTGGAAATTCTGATTGATCTTCCAAGATGCACACCACATCCTGCAATACAGGACAAGCCAACCATTTTCCCAACATTGTATCCACGCAGCAGGACATTTGATAACATAACTCCATACTGTAACAATCAAGTACATGTAATAAAATTTGCTTGGAAAACAGAGAACATCAAGAGGCAATGAGGAAGCTCGGCAGGAAACAATATTCCATTTTAATTAACCTCTGGCCGCAATCCTGAATGTGAGAACAGCAGAGGGCCTAGGTTTGGCCATGGGAGAAAGCAAAAGTTGCATTTTTCAAATATTAATAAACGCATTTATTTGGGGCAGACTAGTGTCTGAAGTTGACTTTAATTATTGAAGTTCTGAAACACGTCCCTGTTAACCTGCTTGTTGTTAAGGTTATATAGAGCCCCACGGAAGCTCATTAGCCAAATGTTCTTTGTGTTTTGGGGTTTACTATACCTTTAATAGAGACCTTCCTCAGGCATAAACCAGCCAGTTGCCTCTTTATTACTTTGCGGAGTATAAACATATAGATGTGCAGACTATGGCATTAAGTCAACGCCCCCTGGGCTCTATTCCTGGCTGTAATGGAAATGAACAATTTCTTATATGCTGTTTAAGTTCTGTATTTATTACCATTCACTAGTCTTCACAATGAATAGAATGCTTTGTATTACGAAAGATGATCTTCCATTAGACCCAGTGACCATCTAAACAATACAGCAACCCTGAAATTAAAGGCTCAGTCCAAGTAAAACTGATAGTTGAATGTATTACAGTACGTTTAACGTGGACCTTTCAGTTACTTTACATGCTGACATGACTGAATAGGTATCTGATATGTCGCAATGTACAACAATAGTATACTTTTTCATAAAAAGTTCTACATTTTTTATCAAAAGGCCATCCTTGGGCTCTAGTCACATGACTTTACCTAGTGTATTGAGCAAAATTGGGTGCCAAGCAAAGTCTAAAGTTTTTTTATTATTTCCACAAGTGGCAACTTGAAAATAAAAGGCATCCTACACATTTCAGAATAAAAAAATCCCCATTTATCAGGGCTTAAGACAATGTATCAAAGTGTTTAGTGTGTTAACCCAGTGTTTCTTAACTCCAGTCATCAAGGCGCCCCAACAGGTCATGTTTTCAGGATTTCCCTCAGATGAAACGGCTGTGGTAATTAAAAAGGCAGTGAAACTGATAATAGAATAATGGAAAGCCTGAAAACATGACCTGTTGGGCAGAGTTGAGAAACACTGGGTTAACCACAGTTGAGAAACACTGGGTTAACCACATCAATACCGGGCACTTTCCCCCCTTCCTTCGCAGGCCAATTTTCAGCTTTCAGCGCTCTCGCATTTTCAATGACAATTGCGCGGTCATGCTACACTGTACCCAAATGAATTTTTTATCATTTTGTTCACACAAATAGAACTTTCTTTTGGTGGTATTAATTCACGACTCTAAACTATACTACTAAAAAAACATTTTTTTGCGATATAAACGGAAAAATACGCGGAAATTTGGAAAACAAACTATGGGCCGGATTCAGAAAGCACTTACGCCGACGTATCTACTGATACGCAGCGTAAGTGCACGGATGCGCCGTCGTATCTATGCGCCTGATTCTCCAAGTAAGATACGCCTGAATTTTGGCTTCATACGACCGACGTAAGTTTCCTACGCCGACGTATCTTGGGTGAATATTTACGCTGGCCGCAAGGGGCGCTTCCATTGATTTACGCGTTGAATATGTAAATGACCTAGATACGCCGATTCACGAACGTACTTGCGCCCGTCGCAGTAATCTACGCCGTTTACGTAAGGCGTACGTCCGGCGTAAAGTTATTCCACCTAAAGGAGGCGCATCCCATGCAAAGGTATGGACGACGGAACAGCCGTCAAATTTTACGTCGTTTACGTAGGACTACGTGAATAGGGCTGGGCGCAGCTTACGTCACGTCGTAGGCAGTGATTCAACGTATCTTATGGAGTATTTTAGACGTGATTCTGAGCATGCGCACTGGGATGTGTCCAAGGTACGGCGCATGCGCCATTCGTTCGGCCCCTCATTTGCATGGGGTCACGGTTCATTTAAATGAATCACGCCCACCGTCCACCAACTTTGAATTACGCGGGCTTACGCCAAAATATTTACGTTACGCTGGCGCAGCATAGGGAGCGAGTGCTTTGTGAATACTCAGCTTGCCTCTCTGGGATACGTCGATGTAGCGCATTTGAGATGCGCTACACCGGAACAAAGATGCGCCCATCTACGTGAATCCAGCCCTATATTTTCTTCTTTCTATTTTAAAAGAAATCCAATAAAATGTAATTTTGTCATGAATTTAAGCCAAAATGTATTCTGCTACATGTCTTTGGTAAAAAGAAAATCCTGTTAAGTGTATAATAATTGGTTCATGTGATCACGGACATATGTACGCAAATGATCATGTACAGATGTGCGCAGGTGATCACGGACATATGTGTGCAGATACGATTTTACCGTTACATATGTGGGGAACAGGTGTTTTTACTATGTGGGGACATGTGTGTGGACATGTGTTTTGGGGACATTGTGTGGGGACATGTGTGTTTTACATTGTGTGAGGACACCAGGCTGGTGATCAGTGTGTAAAAAGCTGTAAAAAACAGCTCATACTCACTGATCACCAGCCTGCTGCAGCGATCCCTCTCCTCTCCTCACCGACAACTTCTGTGTGAGGAGAGGAGAGCCGATCGCCTAGCAACCGCCTCTCTGTTTACATCACATGACAGCTGCGATTGGACACGGCCGTCATGTGATCAGGAGTGCCAATCACAGAGCCCTCCTGCCGATCTGAGATGCGCCGTGTCCGGGTGACACAAGCGCATTGGGATCGCGCCGCTGCGTGGGATCCCCCTCCTTTTGAAGGACGTTTCTGAACTTCCACTCAGAGGGAGAGAACGCCCACCCAGCCTTATATAAACAGAGAGCTTCTGTGCAAACCAATCTTTGGCAGCAGATCTTTTCAACTACAGTCAATTAGTAGAATAGGAGGCTTTTGTGTTGTCACTTGTGGAAATAATAAAAAAAAACATTAGCCTCCTAAGACATTTGGTTGTGGTCTTCTGGGTGCTGTGCTGGGTCTTCTGTCGTTACTATGAAGAAAGGCATCTACTTGGCATGGCATTTAGAAGATCATGGATATCCCTGTATGTAGCGCTACCCCCGCAGGAGCCGCTGGTTTGTTGTTGGGATCGGCATATTAAGTTACCTCAATGTTGTCTAGGGGTGCAGCTGATGAATAAAGTAGTGAGCGAATGTCCAGTACATGAAGAAAGGTTTTCAAATGCTTTATTTCAGGCCCAACATAGCCAACATCAACATGCAGTAGGAGGGAAAGGTTGATGAAGCGATAAAGAACTTGCGGTATCAGGCCTGGATATAGAAAGAGCAATCCTGTTCTCAACAGGACAATAATAGTAGTCACCGTTCGTCGCCACTCGCCAGACAGAGTGGGTGAAGTGCCCCCGGACAGACTTCTGCCACAAGCCTGGCAGCCGAAGTGTCACTTTGAGTTACTGGGAGGAACAGGCCTCTGCCACAGACCTGGCTCTAGGGCCTCTGCCACAGGCCTAGTACTTGAATTAACTAAATGGACGGATTGAGCAAATCCTCCCAGTAGATTGAACATAGGTCACCGGATGACAGCAAAGAGTACCTGTCAGCATTCCAGTCACCAGATCCCCGATGGTTCGTTCAAGCTCTGTTGGACAAACTGCCTCCGGGTTATCCTCAAGCCGACCCCCCAATCGAGCGGCACCCAGCCTGGGATCTTCTCAGTAATTTGGGGGACCCAGTAAGTCACTGGGGCCCCTCTCAGCAATTTGGAGCTCCGTGTAGCATACGACCCCGGCCTGGAAGGCCATCGCCGGGGTCCATTGGATGCGTGCACCCTGAAGGTTGTTGCCGCACCTGGAACCCGCGGGAAGAATCAATAACGATGGCGTCTGCCACAGATATACCCCTCCCCAGCATGCCCCGCGAGGGAAAAACTCCTCTAATTGGCTGCTGGGGAAAAGCGGCTCTGCCAGAACCCCTCTAGTGCCATCTGTCGCCCAGGGGTGGAAACAACACCCCTGGAGCGCAGACTGACCTACAGGACAGTTCTGGAATGACAGCAGCCCATAATTTAACAAATTGTGAATGGGAGCAAAAATAACTCTCCCATTCCCCATTAACTTTAGCGTAGTGCCCATACTGAAAGTAAGGGGGCGCTACATGTAGTAAAAATGAAGATAGAAATTGCGCAGGTGAAATACTAAATAATCAAAAGAGCAGCTGGAAATTACACAACAGAACATTCATGCATAAAAAAATATATAACTCAAAATTGCAGTGCTAAAATGGCATGTGATAAAACAAAAATGCTAATTAAATATAAACAGTGATAAGTCCATAAGAACATCCGTGAGGAAATCCAACATAAATAAAGTTCTTGAATATTCGTGTCTCAGTGATGATAAACGATTAAACACCAAAAGTGCACTTTCCACCGTGAAAAAAAGAAAGGCTGTGCCCTTACCAGATGACTTGACTCCACGTTATAGGAGCCTAGTAAAGCGTGGATGAGTGTAATACATACAATCCGTCTTTTGGATATAAACAGGATGATGGAAGTATCAACACAGGTGGCTGCTCTCTCAGTTTCTCGCTCTATTTGATGCTGTGCTAATCGCTTACTCGCTAGAAATGAATACACAAAAGTATTTCCATAAACGTATTGGTTATGTCCATCCGTAATGGCCACATTGATGTTTTTCAGGATTTTCAATCCCGGTGTGTGTGTGTGCGGCAGGCTGGGCTCCTCCAGATGAATAATATCCTCTATCTCCGGCTGCTGGATGTCACACTCCTCTCCCCGGATCTCCCCGGTTATTTATCACTGTAGTAGCTCGAGCTGCTACAATCATTTAAAGTTTCCATATAGTTTAGGCAGGATTTACATATGCATACTTACATTTTCCAAGCTGGCCCAACGTAAGTGTGCAAAATATGTCATCCATGGAGTTTTAAAGTGTTACTAAAAGACATTCTTATTCTATATAATCCAGGGCTTTTTTTCAGCAGGAACGTGGGGGAACGCAGTTCCGGCACCTCCAGCAATTAATCTTTGTAATGGCAAGGAGTGCCGGGGTGTGCTGGAGGGTCTATTGCTGCTTGCTGCTGGGGGATATATTGTCACTGGTGGGGATCTATTTTTGTGTGGGAGGTCTCTTGTTGCTGGGTAGATCTATTGTTGCTAGTAGGGGGGGGTGTCTTATGTTTCTAGGTGGGAGAAATTTTTGCTGGGAAGGATCTACTGTTGAGGGAGAGGTCTATTGTTCGCTGCCTCCAGGAGGGTCTATTTATGCTGGCTGCTGGGACATCTGTTGTTGCTTCCGGGGGTCTATTGTTGCTGGGGTGGTATTTTGTTGCGGGGGGGGGGGGGCTTCTATTGTTGTGTGAGGGCTCCATTTTTGCTCGGTTGAGGTCTATTATTGCTGGGGGGGGGGGGGGGAGAATTGTTGCTCATTGCAGGGGATCTATTTTACTGTCTTTTTGTTATTATTAACAAATTCTGTGAAAATCTTTTAGTAGCAAAAATAATACTTGGTTCTGTATTCTCCAAAATGGGTGGAGGTCGGTAGGAGGTGGAACCAAGGAACGGTGCTCAGGGGCGGGTAGGGAGCAGAAACAAAGGGTGGAGGTTGGAGTTCCTGCACATATTCTCTGAGAAAAAAAGCCCTGATATAATCTACTGTATACACATCCACTACTTAACCTCTTGGCACTGGCCACAGGCAAATATGCGGCCTCTTGGCGGGTGGGCCTTGACGCAGAGCAGCCACAAATTTGCGTGCATTAACCACTTAAGCCCCGGATCATTTGGCTGGCCAATGACCAGGCCCCTTTTTGCGATTCGGCATTGCGTTGTTTTAACTGATAATTGTGCGGTCGTGCGACGTGGCTCCCAAACAAAATTGATGTCTTGATCACCTCTGCGGTTTTAATTTTTTCCGCTATAAACAAACTTTTTGCTATAATAAATATCCCCAAAAAATAAATAAAAAATCCATTTTTTTCCTCAGTTTAGGCCGATATGAATTCTTCTACATATTTTTGGTAAAGAAAATAACGCAATAGGCGTTTATTGATTGGTTTGTGCAAAAGTTATAGGCCCAGATTCTCGTCCAGCGGCGTAATTTTGTGCGGGCATAACGTATCCGCTTTACGTTACGCCTCCGCAACATAGACGGGCAAGTGCTGTATTCTCAAAGCACTTGCTCCGTAAGTGGCGGCGGCGTAGCGTAAATCGGCCAGCGTAAGCCCGCCTAATTCAAATTTGGATCAGGGGGCGTGTTTTATGTAAAACTACTGTGACCTGACGTGATTGACGTTTTTGCGGAACGGCGCATGCGCCGTCCGTGGAATTTCCCAGTGTGCATTGCTCCAAAGTACGCCGCAAGGACGTCATTGGTTTCGACGTGAACGTAAATGTTGTCCAGCCCCATTCACGGACGACTTACGCAAACGACGTAACTTTTTCAAATTTCGACGCGGGAACGACGGCCATACTTAAAGGATCACTAAAGAATTTTTTTTTTTTAGCTAAATAGCTTCCTTTACCTTACTGCAGTACTGGTTTCATGTCCTCATTGTTCGTTTTTGCTTTGAAGTTGCTGTAATTCTGCTGTGATCTCCACACTTCCTGGTTCTCTGGCTCCTTATGAAAAAATCTCATGGGAGCTTCTCACTGTGGTCTAAGCTGTCATTACTGTGTGTCTAAAACTCCTCAGAACCAATCAGATTCATTTTAAAAACAAAACACTGCCTTGGATTTGTTTGTTTTTGTTCTGTGGGTCTCTTTACTTCACATAAACATGAAACTAGTTTAAAACCGAAAGTGAAACTAGAGGCACATTATATGATAGAATTTAATCTATTTTTAATCATTTTTAAAAGGAATCAGTTAACTTTTATGTCTCTATACCCTGTAAACAGTCATTTCAGCCAAAAATGTTTTTTCCTTTAGTGACCCTTTAACATTGGTACGCCACACTTATGCCTCATATAGCAGGGGCAACTTTACGCCGGGAAAAGCCTAACGTAAACGTCGTAACTTTACTGCGTCCGCCACGCGTACGTTCGGGAATTCGCATATCTAGCTAATTTGCATACCCGACGCGGAATTCGACGGAAGCACCACCTAGCGGTCAGCAAAAATATGCAGTTAAGATCCGACGGCATAAGAGACTTACGCCTGTCAAATCTAATGGATATCTATGCGTAACTGATTCTAAGAATCAGGCGCATAGATACGACGGGTCGGATTAGGACTTACGACGGCGTACATGGCGCTGCGCAGTCATAAGTCCTTTCAGAATCTGGCCCATAGTGTCTACAAAATAGGCCACGGAATAGTTTATGGCATTTTTTTTGTTTTATTTATTTTCCACTAGTAATGGCGGCGATCAGCGATTTTTATTGTGACTGTAACATTATGGCTGACACATCAGACACTTTTGACACCATTTTGGGACCATTGTCATTTTTACAGCGATCAGTGCTATAAAAAAATGCATTGATTACTGTAAAATTGACACCGGCCGTGGAGGGGTTAACCTGTAAGGGGCGCTGAAGGGGTTAATTGTGTCCTATGGAATGATTCTAACTGTTAGGGGGCGTGGCTACGAGTGACACGTCACCGATCGCTGCTCCTGATGAGAGGGAGCATTCCATCAGTGACATGTCAGGGGAAGAACGGGGAGATGTTGTGTTTACACTGACATCTCCCCATTCTTCAGCTCCGTGACACGATCGTGGGACACCGGCAGACATCGAGTCCGCGGGTGCCATGGGCACGGTCACGGAGCTTGCGACAGGGCGGCAAACTAAAGGGGACGTACCCGTACGTCCATTTGCCTGTCCGTGCCATTCTGTGTGCGACGGTCCTTAAGCGGTTAATGCAAATACAGCTGTGCCGAGAGTGTGCGCCATGCGGCACAGTTACCAGCGGCTAATGGAAAGCTCCTGACAGAGCTTGAGGTATTTTGCAAAGAAGAATGGGAAAAAAATTCTCTCTCTAGATGTACAAAGCTGGGAGAGACATCCCCAAAAAGACTTGCAGCTGTAATTGCAGTGAAAGGAGGTTCTAAAAAGTATTGACTCAGGGGGGCGCCATACAAATGTACCCCCCACACTTTTCACATATTTATTTGTAAAAAAAATTGAAAAACATTTATCATTTTCCTTCCACTTCACAATTACGTGTCACGTTGTATTTGTCTATCACATAAAATCCCAATAAAGTTAATTTACGTTTTTGGTTGTAACATGACAAAATGTGGAAAATGTTAAGGTGTATGAATACTTACACCTGCAAGTACACTGTAGGTTCAACGAGGGGGGACATTGCCCCATTATTGGTGTCAGTGGAAGAAATAATGCCCCATCATTGGTGTCAGTGGAAGAAATAGTGCTTCTTTTTTGTTGGTGTCAGTAGTAGTAATAGTGCCCAATTGTTGGTATCAGACGGAGGAATGATGCCCCATCATTGGAGTCACTGTCAGTTGGAAGAATAGTTCCTTATCGTTGGTGTCAGTGAGAGGAATAGTGTGCCATTGTTGGTGTCAATGGAAGAAATAGTGCCACAATGTTATTTTCAGGGGGGGAATATTGCCCCATCATAAGTGTCAGTGAGATAAATAATACTCCATCACTGGTGTCAGTGGGAGGAATAGTGCTCTCTTGTTGGTGTCAGTGGTGGTAATAGTGCCCAATTGTTGGTATCAGTCGGAGAATGATGCTCCATCGTTCTGTCAGTGGAAGGAATGTTGCCTCATTGTAAATTTCAGTTAGTCCCTCATCATTGGAGTCAGTGGGAGAAATAGTGCCTCATTGTGGGTGTCAGTTGGAAGAATAGTGCACCATTTTTGGTGTCAGTGGGAGCAATAGTGCCTTATTGTGGGTGTAAGTTGGAAGAATGGTGCCTCGTTGTTGGTTTCAGTGGGAGTTAGTTTCAATAGTGTCAGTGGGAGAAATAGTGCCCAATTGTTGGTGTCAGTGGGAGGAATGGTGCCCAATTGTTGGTGTCAGTGGGAGAAATAGTGCCCAATTGTTGGTGTCAGTGGGAGAAATAGTGCCCAATTGTTGGTGTCAGTGGGAGAAAAAGTGCCCAATTGTTGGTGTCAGTGGGAGAAATAGTTGAGTTGAGTTGAGAGGTATCTTAATATAGTGCGGTCCTACCCCGAAAGGTCCCGACGCGCATAGCAGAGTTCCTGGGAAAAGAGAACCCAGGAACCAAAAGCAGCACAGAGCGGCAGAAAGGGTGGAAGAGAGAGGCTATGCAGGAAAGGCTTGCGTGAAACGCCAAGTCTTCAGTAACCCACGGAAGACCGGAATAGTAGGGGCCTCCTGGAGCTTGACAGTGAGGCAATTCCATGATAAGGCACCCTAGTGGGAGAAGGGCCGACCACCACGCCAGATCTTCTTGGGCACCGAGATGTAGAGGAGATCTCTGCCGGTAGATCTGAGTAATCTGACAAGAGCTTGTTTATGAAAAGGAGAGCAGAGATAGCTTGGGGCCAGGCCTCTCATAATCTGAAACATGATACATCCTGCCTTAAATAAGGTGCGATAGTGGACCGGCAGCCAATGCAAGGCGCAGAGGACAGGGGTGATATGATCCCTTGATATGATCCCATGAGTAACCTTGCTGCAGAATTTTGAGTAAGTTGAAGCTTCTTGCACTAACATCATTGGCAATCCCAGATAGAGAGAGTTGTAGTAGTCTAGGCAGCTAACTATCGAGGCACAGATGACAGTTATTTTGTCCGAGATATCCCGATATTTAAAGGGAGAAACAGTGCCCAGTTGTTGGTGTCAGTGGAAGGAATAGTACCCAATTGTTGGTGTCAGTGGGAAAAAAAAGTGCCCAATTGTTGGTGTCAGTGGGAGAAATAGTGCCCAATTGTTGGTGTCAGTGGGAGAAATAGTGCCCAATTGTTGGTGTCAGTGGGAGAAATAGTGCCCAATTGTTGGTGTCAGTGGGAAAAATAGTGCCCAATTGTTGGTGTCAGTGGGAGAAATAGTGCCCATTTGTTGGTGTCAGTGGGAGAAATAGTTCCCAATTGTTGGTGTCAGTGGGAGAAATAGTGCCCAATTGTTGGTGTCAGTGGAAGGAATAGTGCCCAATTGTTGGTGTCAGTGGAAGGAATAGTGCCCAGTTGTTGGTGTCAGTGGAAGGAATAGTTCCCAATTGTTGGTGTCAGTGGAAGGAATAGTGCCCAGTTGTTGGTGTCAGTGGGAGAAATAGTGCCCAATTGTTGGTGTCAGTGGGAGAAATAGTGCCCAATTGTTGGTGTCAGTGGGAGAAATAGTGCCCAATTGTTGATGTCATTGGGAGAAATAGTGCCCAATTGTTGATGTCATTGGGAGAAATAGTGCCCAATTGTTGGTGTCCGTGGGAGAAATAGTTCCCAATTATTGGTGTCCGTGGGAAAAATAGGGCCCAATTGTTGGTGTCCGTGGGAGAAATAGTGCCCAATTGTTGGTGTCCGTGGGAAAAATAGTGCCTAATTGTTGGTGTCAGTGGGAGAAATAGGGCCCAATTGTTGGTGTCAGTGGGTGAAATAGTGCCCAATTGTTGGTGTCAATGGAAGGAATAGTTCCCAATTGTTGGTGTCCGTGGGAGAAATAGTGCCCAACTGTTGATGTCAGTGGGAGAAATAGTGCCCAATTGTTGGTGTCAGTGGGAGAAATAGTGCCCAATTGTTGGTGTCAGTGGGAGAAATAGTGCCCAATTGTTGGTGTCAGTGGGAGAAATAGTGCCCAATTGTTGGTGTCAGTGGGAGAAATAGTGCCCAATTGTTGGTGTCAGTGGGAGAAAGTGCCCAATTGTTGGTGTCAGTGGGAGAAATAATGCCCAATTGTTGGTGTCAGTGGGAGAAATAGTGCCCAATTGTTGGTGTCAGTGGGAGAAAGTGCCCAATTGTTGGTGTCAGTGGGAGAAAGTGCCCAATTGTTGGTGTCAGTGGGAGAAATAGTGCCCAATTGTTGGTGTCCGTGGGAGAAATAGTGCCCAATTGTTGGTGTCAGTGGGAGAAATAGTGCCCAATTGTTGGTGTCCGTGGGAGAAATAGTGCCCAATTGTTGGTGTCAGTGGGAGAAATAGTGCCCAATTGTTGGTGTCCGTGGGAGAAATAGTGCCCAATTGTTGGTGTAGCACTAGATCATTGGTGTTAGCAGGAGGAACAGTGGCCCAAAGGCCAGATAAAGGCAAGCAAGGGGGTGCATCTTGGGGTGCAAACTGCAGCAGGCGATCTTTTTCACACGTACACCTTCATAGTTTATCTTTGTCTGATTATACAGAAACAAAGCAGTTAATCTTCCTCCCAAATAACAGATTAATCAACATTTCTTTCCAGCCAAATTTTCCATTTCGTAGCTAAACAGTTTGCCACAAAAGAGCAATTATTTTTTGTAGTTGTCTGTTTAGAAATGTAATAAGTCACTACTGGCAACAGCAAAAAAAAAAAAAAAATATTCTATTTATTAAAAGCAATCTTTCCTTTTAATCAGTATTCCAGCAAATACATTATCTCCTGACAGAGGGTATAAAACACTATTTGGAAATAGGAAAACAAAAACACAGCACTTGTACTATGAAAGGTCTTGTGATGTATAATAGAGATGCAGAACGGAAGGGATGAAAGATTGCCGCCTCTCAATAGTCTTTATTTTAATTATTTTGATCCATGAATATGTTAAGATATTCTTGAAGTGATTACAGCATTATTTTATATTATGACAAATGTGGCAGCTCCATACACTGAATTTTAAGGAGGATATTTGACTGTTTGAAACGCGATGCTGATCGCAATGCGCTGCACTAAATAGCACGCCGTATTGTATTGATTTTGTGGCAAGGGAATCAGGCAGGGCACGGTGCCGCAGATATTTTTCCTTTTACAAATGGCAGCGTGTGATACAAAGAGGAGAGAACTTTAATTTGCACTACACATTAGTTAACCTCTTGTAGCCCATGTAACTTATATTCAAAGCTTTCTATGCTTAGTACACAGCATAGTAACCAAGCTGGCAAAGACAGCTCTCAGTCCATCATCCAAATCATGTGACCACCACTGTGACAGCCAACCACAGTCATACCTCCAAACTTTTCGAGATGAGAATGAGGTACACCTATCAGCAAAAGTATGCAGGCATAGGACACACCCCTTCCCACGCCCCCTTAAAGGAGAATTGTACAAAAAACAAGATTGGTTAAACCCACAAGTGCTTTTTTTATACAGTGAAACCTTGGATTTCGAGTAACGCAGTTAACGAGCGTTTCGCAATACGAGCACTGTTTTAAAAAAAAAAACTGACTTGGTTTGCGAATGTTGTCTCACAAAATGAGCAGGATTCAAGCCACAGCGGTGTCCATTACTGCATCCCCTTTCTTACATACATTGTCCCTTAAAGTGGAGGTTCACCCTATAAAAAATTTCTAACACTGCATCCAGCCCAGTTGTGCATATAAAATAACACTGACCTCCCCCCCCCCCCCCCCCGTAGATAGCGTGTAGCCATGGAATTCACCGCGGCTTCCAGGTAGGTTATCCCGCGGGAGTGGGCGTTCCTAAAGACATGCCAATTGATTGACATGCTAAACGACGGCGCACACAGCGCGTCACGACTTCCCAAAGGAAGCTCGGGTCGGCTCGGCTCTATTCGGCGCCTGAAAAAAGTGAATTTTTACCAAAAAAAGTGCGCTTGTAAGACCGCTGCGCAAATACGGTGTGACAAAAAGTATTGCGATGACCACCATTTTATTTTCTAGGGTGTTAGAAAAAAAATACATATAATGTTTGGGGGTTTTAAGTAATTTTCTAGCAAAAAAAACTGTTTTAGTCTTGTAAACACCAAATCTAAAGTGGTTAATTGAGCTGCCAAAAAACCCCATTGGGGGAAATTCCCTTATTATCTATTTCCGGGCTGAGCAGCACAGTCTCTCTGCAGATGTGTCTTTTTCCTTTTCTATGCCTTACTGAATTTGGCCTGAGATGCGGAGGCGCCGGAGCCGAGCGGAGCAAATCTAAACCGATCAGAGCCGCTTGGAAATACTCGGAAAAAACTCAGAAATACTCTTTTCTTGAGCCTTTCCCAGGGCTTTCCGAGTTCAGACGAGCTGTCTCTGAGCCTTTCCGAGTATTTCCAAGGCTCTCCGGCACCCCCTCACCTCTGGCCACATGCGTTATTGCATGCCATTGAAGTCAATGTGGAACTAATTATTTTCGTTTCCATTGTCTTCTATGGGGAAACTCGCTTTGATATGCGAGTGCTTTGGATTACGAGCATTCTCCTGGAACGGCTTATGCTCGTAATCCAAGGCTCCACTGTATTGGCTTTTTGAATTTACAAATGCAGCAATTTAGAAATTGGATAAAAAGTTTAGTGCTGGAAAACACTTTTTGATAGATAAAAAGTGCATTTTATATACAACTGTATAGATCAAACCAAAATGAGGGACAAATGAGGAGGAAAGAGGGACAGAGGGACATTGCTCCAAATCAGAGACAGTCCCTAAAAATCAGTGGCAGTTGGAAGCTATGCACAGTGAACATATGAACAAATATGGGTGCCGCTCCGGCTCCTAGATGATCCCAATAAATGGTTAGGAGTGCTGGCTGGGAACAGAGCTCGTCTCGGCTCCAAATATCAGCATGTAGTGAATGAAAGGTCCCACGTATCATACTAGTGAATCAATATTCGCCATTGGTTTCTGGCTTCTCGTCCTGGCCAATCAGGACAGGAGAACACCGGGTTAGCCGGGGAGTGCGGACCTGGGAGGTTTAGCACCAGCCGCCACTGGCTAATAGTAACTATCCCTAAAATGTTCCTTCCTTCCTTCTACCTATCCTGCATATTCTGTATAAAGAAGATCTGTTGTACTTACCTGTTTTTAATCTGGTCCGGACACGTGATCATGCAGCTCCAGCTTCCCTGTGTAAGGGAAAATGGCTGTGAATTCCCATAGCCATGATGTCACCTATAGGTTCCCATGGCCCAGTCATTGTCGGTGCTCCCTACCCTACTATTGTCGGCGCTCCCTACTCTCCTCTGTTGCATCAGCCACTCACTAAGACAGGAGAGCCGGAGCTGCAGGATCACATGACCATTACAATTAATACACACATTTTTTTTACACGGGGTATGCAGGATAGATAGGAGGAGGAAGAGAGAACATTTTTAAGAATAGCTAGTTTTAGCCTTATCTTCCACAGTAAAGAAAGGAGACTAAGGAAATGCTTCCTCCTGCCTGCAGCAGGCTGATGACATCATCTCAGCCTAGGAAAAGCCGGTTACTGAAGCTCAGTGATGGCTTTTTAATAACAGGTGAATATTTCTGAAAATATAGTGTTATACAGTAAAACCTTGGATTACAAACATAATTTGTTCCACAAAACATGCTTGTACTCCAAAGCACTTGTATATCAAAGCAAATTTCCCCATAAGAAATAATGGAAACTCAAATGATTCGTTCCACAACCATTTATTCATAAGTCCTTCAGTTTATAGTCCTTATAAAAAGATTATAGCAATGTGATAAGTTGTGTAACCATAAAATGTCCATCCACAAATGGAAGCCTCCACATGGGGATTAGAAACAAAATCCAACAGGAGCTAAAAAGTATATAAAACAAGAGAGGCGCCTCTAAGTGTAGCAATATGTTGCTAAATGTTGTACCTTCATTAAATGTAACCATATTGCTACACTTAGAGGCGCCTCTCTTCTCTTTTATACTTCGTTGTGACATGACGCTACTTGTATATCAAGAAAATCGTTTGTATATCAAGTCAAAATGTATTAAAAAATGTAGCTTGTCTTGCAAAACACTCTCAAACCAAGTTACTCTCAAACCAAGGTTTTATTGTACTGTATAGTGACATATCAGAAATGTATTCATGCAGGAAGGCCTGGTTTACACTTGCAGCTGGAAGGTGGCTATAACATAGCTCCCAACTGTCCCTGATTTCAAAGGACTGTCCCTGATTTGGAGCAATGTCCCTCGTTCCTCCTCATTTGTCCCTTATCTTGGTGTAATCTATATAATTGTATATGAAATGCACTTTTTATCTATCAAAATGTGTTTTGCAGGGCTAAACCTTTCTATCTGTTTTTTAAATTGCTGCATTTGTAAATTCCAAAAGCCAATAGTAGTAAAAAAAAGCACTTGTTTAACCAATCTTGTTTTTTTTGTACAATTCTCCTTTAAGAGGGCGTGGCGAGGGGTGTGTCCTATGCCTGCCTACTTTTGCTGATAGGTGTCCCTCATTCCCATCTCAAAAAGTTGGTAGGGGCAGTGACATTTGTTTTTTGTATTGATGTCATTGTGGTCAGGCAACACACTGGCACCTTTGCTTCTACGTGCTGGGTGTTTAGTGTGCTCCTGCCCCTTTAAGGAGTGTTGGGCTACCTCCAGTCACCTGCCCTTTATCTATCCATCAGCATACATGTGCTTCCACTGAGGAGACTTTAAATTTTAGAGTTAGGACTGCAGTACACAGAGAGCCTTGACGGGGCCTGCAGCTTACACGCGCATTTGCAAATGCGTGCAACTAAACCTCTGTTTTTAACGTATACTGTTAGACAGGTGAATTTGGTTGGTTGCTAGGGTGCCCAAGTGTCCCGGATTGCCCGGCACTGTCCCACAATTGACATGTCTGTCCTAGGTCCCAGGCACCTTCATTCTGGGACAATACAATGTCCCGGAATGAAATAGAGGACACAGCCACCCCCTACTAACTAATAACTACCTTTCCGGAACTGGTTGCTAGGGCCAGCGCTGCCTGGCGTCTTGCAACCAGTGACAATTTACTCTCAGACAGTGAGGCCGGGAGTGAGGCCTGCACCTAGTGCAGCACTGCTGTCCCCACCTACCTCGGCACCTCCTCCTTCTCCGGCACCCAGCGGCAAGCAGAAGGGACTGGCGTGATCTTCACTCTCCAGATAGTGACGCCACTCCTTTTCTTCTACACACGTGGCTCATGCAGAGGGAGTTACAGCAGCACTGCATCTGGTGGCAGGCTATGGGTGGCAAGCTCCACTGCATCTGGTGGCAAGTGGCACATTCACCTAAAAGGCCTCGTACACACGACCAGACATGTCTGATGAAAACGGTCCGCGGACCGTTTTCATCGGACATGTCTGCTGGCAGAATTTGGTCTGATGTGTGTACACACCATCAGACCAAATTCCCCGCGGACAGAATATACGGTGACGTGTCGACGTGCGCGAACCCGGAAGTATTGAACTTCGACGCCATGCGCGGGTTCTCGGGCCAGCGGACATGTCCGATGAGTCGTACTGACCATCGGACATGTCCGACAGACAGGCTTCCAGCGGACAAGTTTCTTAGCATGCTAAGAAACTTTTGTCCGCTGGAAACCTGTCCGCTAGGCCGGAAAATTGTCCGGTCGGCCCTACACACGGTCGGCCCTCCGGCGGACCAGTTTCAGCGGACATGTTCAGTCGTGTGTACAAGGCCTCACAAATAACCTGCGAAACTACATTTACTCCCACCCCCCCTCATCTTCTTTTGGGGAAGGGGAGATTGGGGGGTGTCCCTGAACGGCAGTTTGGAAATGTGGTTGCTGATTGGTCTGTAAGTTCGAGCTCGGATATTCTATGTTGTTTTTTCAAAAAGTTGTCAGGTATGGCTATGATCTGCCTGCATTGTATAGGCAAGCACGGAGTCCCAGTGATGATCTCACTAGATCTAAAATAAAGTATGTAATGAAAACAAAAAGGTTTTATCTAAAAATGTCTTTAGCATGTTGTTGAGGGGAAAGAAGACAAATATAAACGTCAGCTTTAATAGCATGTTTGTCGGTTTAGCACCCGAGTTGTTGATTCATAGGCGCTCTTGGTATGTACGTGACCAATGCCTCCTCTTTTGTCTAGTGATGGAATATTTGTGATTCTGGGAGAAGATGAGAACAGTCGCACAGTGACATTTTACACTGGCCCACCATCTGGTCATATTGTGAGACAATACCAAATAACAGCAAATAGCTGTTCTCGGTGCCAAAACATAATGATATATTTTCAGGTTGCATGATCTCTTTGTGGGGAACATTGAGGATTTGGGAGCAGTTGCTAAGTAACCAATTCCTGTACATAAACTGCAACAGAAACTGGAGAGGAAAATAATCAGCAAAAAAACATAAAGTTACAATTCATGGAAAATAATAGCTGACGTGTAACGCAACCCAAAACAACAGTGACAGCATGAATGTCTATACGGCTTTACTTCCTGTCCTGGGTCAGTAGCTTTTGGCTGTCAGGAGTGGCAGTTTGACAAATTCACTTCCACATTGGGGATCACCAATAATCAGCCTTAACCAGGGGTCAAGTCCTGGGGAAAAAAGTGTGGGAACTCCCACCCAAGATCCACTCCCCCACCAAAAGAAAAAACATGATACACTCATATGCATAATTACTAAACCGCATGTTTTAATTACTAGAAGCAAGTTCTTTCTAAATCCCGCGATAACTCTCAGCAGACCTCCGCAATGTCTCCTGGGAACAATGGGGTGGATTCAAGAAGCAATTGCGCCTGTGTAACCATAGGTTATTGCTTACTTGCCCCGGCGTAACGAGTGCTCCTGATTCAGGAACCTCGTTACGCCGACTGCAGCCTAAGATCTGCGCTTATGCCCGCATATCTTAGGCTGCATTCTTGCGATGGCCGCTAGGTGGCGTCCCCGTTGTGCTCAGCATATAGTATGCAAATTGCATACTAACACCGATTCACAACGTTGCGCGAGCCCTGCGTACGCAATTTACGTCATTTCCGTACAGCGGTTTTTACGTAAGGCTGCCCCTGCTATTAGCAGGGGCAGCCAATGTTACGTATACCCGTCGTTCCTGCGTCGCGAAATTTGAATTTTACGTACTTTGCGTAAGTGATTCGTGAATGGCGCATGGACGCCATTCACGTTCACTTTGAAGCAAATGACGTCCTTGCAACGTCATTTTCCGCAATGCACGTCGGGAAAGTTTTCCGACGGAGCATGCGCTCTGCGATCGGCGCGGGAACGCGCCTAATTTAACCACTTAAGCCCCGGACCAATATGCAGCCTAAAGACCCAAGGTGTTTTTACAGTTCGGGACTGCGTCGCTTTAACAGACAATTGCGCGGTCGTGCGACGTGGCTCCCAAACAAAATTGGCGTCCTTTTTTCCCCACAAATAGAGCTTTCTTTTGGTGGTATTTAATCACATCTGCGGTTTTTAGTTTTTGCGCTATAAACAAAAATAGAGCGACAATTTTGAAAAAAAAGCAATATTTTTTACTTTTTGCTGTAATAAATATCCCCCAAAAACATATATAAAAACATTTTTTTTTCCTCAGTTTAGGCCGATACGTATTCTTCTACCTATTTTTAGTAAAAAAAATCGCAATAAGCGTTTATCGATTGGTTTGCGCAAAATTTATAGTGTTTACAAAATAGGGGATAGTTTTATTGCATTTTTATTTTTTATTTTTTTTTTACTACTAATGGCGGCGATCAGCAATTTTTTTCGTGACTGCGACATTATGGCGGACACTTCGGACAATTTTGACACATTTTTGGGACCATTGTCATTTTCACAGCAAAAAATGCATTTAAATTGCATTCTTTATTGTGAAAATGACAGTTGCAGTTTGGGAGTTAACCACAGGTGGCGCTGTAGGAGTTAGGGTGCACCTAGTGTGTGTTTACAACTGTTTGGGGGTGTGGCTGTAGGAATGACGTCATCGATCGTGTCTTCCCTATAAAGGGAATGACGCGATCGATGCGCCGCCATAGTGAAGGACGGGGAAGCCGTGTTTACACACGGCTCTCCTCGTTCTTCAGCTCCGGGGAGCGATCGCGACGGAGCGGCTATAAACAAATAGCCGCGCCGTGGTCCCGGATCGCTCCCCGAGCGGACCCGACCTCCGCATGTAGCGGGGGGGGGGTCCCGATCGGACCCCCCACCCGCTAATAGGCGAGGACGTACGTGTACGCCCATGTGCCTGTACGTGCCATATTGTGGACGTATATGTACATGCGGGGGTCGGGAACTGGTTAAATGATTCCCGCCCCCTACGGGATCATTTAAATTGCGCGCGCTTGCGCCAGGCATTTTGCCGGCGCGCCCGCGCAATTTACGGAGCTTCTGCTCCGTGAATCGAGGTCAGTTTAAAAAAAAAGCGGGGGCGCAGGGCAAAATCGTTGCCCTGCGCCTCCGTAATAAATGCGCAAATCTTGCTGAATCAGGGCCAATGACAAAAGCTCCCAGGAGACATTGCAGCATCGAGGAAGTGACGGAATACCCGCACACTACGCGATGAATCCATATACAGGAAGCGGCTAGTAACATAAAGGATTACTAAGGTTCGCCTGCCCCTGACAGTGACTCGAGCTGGGCATCGCCACTTAGTGTATGATTGGCTTGGGCGGCTGCTCTCGGCTGCTCTAGTTCTGCAAAGGGAACTGCGTTCCTGTTGTGAAAAAAGTGCAGGAACTCCGTTCCCACACGTTCCCGCAGGACTTGAGCCCTGGCCTTAACCCCTTCAATACAGGGTTTTTATACCCACCTCAATACCGGGCCTGTTCTGGCACTTCTCTCCTACTTGTATAAATCGTCATTCTTTTGCTAGAAAATTACTCAGAACCCCCAAACATTATATATGTTTTTTTTTAGCAGACACCCTTGGGAATAAAATGACGGTCATTGCAACTTTTTATCTTGCACGGTATTTGCGCAATAATTTTTTCAAACGCCTTTTTTTTGGAGAAAAAATGGTTTCATGAACTAAAAAATAACAAAACAGTAAAGTTAGCCCAAGGAGTTTTGGGTGTTTCAGCTTCTCCGTTTGCACTCTCCATAATAATAAAAAAATATATATATAAAGCAAAAAAAAAAGAGTTTAGTGGCCACAACAGTAGTGCAATCAAGTGAACTCAAGCACAGATAGATCTCAGGCTACAGTTCCTGGAAGATGAAAGTCATTGTCAAGTAGTTTGAATTTCCATCATCTACCAAATATAACCAATATGTGGGGGGACTATGAAAGGGAAACATACCACCTCTCATCTTAATGCCATCTTCATATAAAGCAGGATCCAAGGCAGAGAAAAAATTCAAATTTTAATAGTAACAAATAAAGTTTTTTTAATTTGAATGCTTTGTGCTGCTCTCCTTATTACTGTATATTATATTGTTTTTTGATGACTTCGGCCTTTAGCAGTACAAGTTGCCAGTAAAGGTGACAGCAGGGAAAACCAATCTTGTAGTAGGACTCCATCCAGTTTTGGATGCGGTTTTGTAGTTCATGTTATATATGGAGGCGGTGGTGTTATCCTCAATGCACGACACTCCACACCAGGGAGAAAGCCTTGCATTACTGTGTGTAGTTACAGACAGAAGAACAGGAAGTGAGGATTTCTCAGAAGAAATAAGGACATTTAAAAGCAAAATGGAAAGAAGAGGTAAGTGAAGGAGGACTGCACTAAGGTAAAAGAAGCTATTTAGGGAAAAAATTCCTTTACAACCCTTTAAATTATGACTTTGTAGCACAAACGCCCCTAGTGTCCAAACCCTTCACCACTGGTTCAACTATGCGGACAATTTTTCAAAATTGTGCACTTAAAGTGATTGTAAACGATCACCTTGTAAAACAACCAATTCAAAATGCAAACTTTGTATTCCTTTGTCACATTCATCCAGATCCTGGCTGTGTAGATGGAATCATGCTGCTTTGTCAAATTCACAAATTGGTGTGACTCCAAGATTTTTTTGTAATAAACACATAGGCCCAGATTCACAGAGAGCACGGCGCACATTACGCCGCCGTAGAGTAACCCATGTGCGCTACGCTGACGCAGCGCAGAGAGGCAAGCATGGAATTCAGAAAGCCAGTGCTCCCATCCCTGCGCCAGCATGGCGTGGGTATCAAAGGCGCAGGCCGGCATAGGTGGAAGTGGGCGTGACCCATGCAAATGAGGCGTGACCCCATGCAAATGATGGGCCGAGCGCCACACAAGTATTTATAACAGACGGCGCATGCGCCGTTACGTGGATGCATCCCCCTGCGCCTGCTCACAACCACGTCGGAACAACTGCCTAAGATACGCCAGATCACTGCGTACGCCGTGAACGTAACCTACGCCCAGCCAGACACACGTCCAACGTAAAATGCGCCGGCTTGTGTTCCTTGGTGCAGACCTTTGCACGTCTGCTGCTGGGTTATACCTCCTTTATGGGGCATAACTTTACGCCAGACGTACAACTTAGGCCTTGTACACACGACCGGACAGTCCGCTGAAAACGGTCCGCCGGACCGTTTTCAGCGGACATGTTCGGTCGGAGATTTCTGTCTGATGGTTGTACACACCATCAGACAGAAATTAGAGACAATCCGCGCGGACAGACAGCGCGGTGACGTGTCCGCGCCGTCGCCGCGACGATGACGCGGCGACGTGCGCAACGCAGGAAGGTCAATGCTTCCACGCATGCGTCGAAGTCATTCGACGCATGCGAGGGATGGCGGCCGCTCGGACATGTACGGTAAGTCTGTACAGACGACCGAACATGTCCGACGGACAGGATTCCAGCGGGCATGTTTCTAAACATGTTTAGAAATATTTGCCCGCTCGAAAAAGGCCCGACGGGCAAATGTACGCTGGAATCCTGTCCGCTCGGCTGTACAGACGACCGAACATGTCTTCTGAAATTGGTCCGCGGACCAGTTTCAGCAGACATGTTCGGTCGCGTGTATGGGGCCTTACGCGCACCTCTCGTAGCCTGCGTCGGGCGCACGCAGGTTCGTGAATCACCGTATTTGCCTCATTTGCATGTTTGAATAGCTAATCAATGGGAGCGGCACTATGCGCCCAGCCTAAATGTGCGCCCACCCTACGCCAGCGTAAGCAAGTTACGTCGGCAGAGTGAAGCCTATTTTTAGGCGCATCTCTGTTTGTGGGTCTTGCGCACAGATACGACGGCGCACATTTGCACTTACGTCGGCGTAACTTGATATATTTGTGAATTTGGGCCATATACTGCAGATTTACAGCGCCTCGCTTTGAAATTTGAGAAAAAAAAAGACAAAGACAGAGATAAATGATGAAGTCTCTAAGCATGGAAGGAGCCGGGTTGGTGGATCACCTGCTATGTCATGGAGAGAAGGAGTCTATTGGGTAATATCTTTTATTTCATGACATTAGAAGGTATGAAATGACAGCTGTGACAATACTCATATCCAAACTTTAATCATCTGATTCAGAGGCTCCCATTTGATTGCCAGGAGTTCATTAGTTCATAATCCTTATTGGATTTCCTTGGATATAGGTGATCAATCTCTGCAGCTCAGCTCATCGCTCTTTGTCTGAGCTGAGATCATGTCTCCACCTCGACATACAAAGGTTGCCGGGGTGCCAGTTTATCATCTGGCGTCATGGCTGTCTTATGTCAGGGGCACCCAGCACACTTAGAATAGCACAGGACAGCCCACCAGAGGTTGTTGTTGCTCCAATGTAATCAGTAAAGTAAGTCTTTAAAACCCTTATCAAGATTGAGAAAAATGCAAAGCTACTGAAATTAGATCTAAACAATTTCCAACGTGTCCCTTCAACAGAAGTTGATCAAACAATCACCTTTTGTTGAATAAAGAAGGCCACGCACTGATCCAAAATTTGGCCAGTCCCCTCTGAACTGGACGAATATCGATCAGTGTTTGGTCAGTTTTAACCCAATCACTAAAATCTCATATAAGCTTGTATAATAGGAGAATGCTCGTAATCCAAAGTACTTGCATATCAAAGCGAGTTTCCCCATTAAAGTCAATGGAAATTAAAATAATTTGTTTGTATTGACGTCAATGGGATGCAATACCACATACGGCCAGAGGTGGGGGGCGTCAGAGAGCCTCGGAAACGGCCGGACCTCAGCTGACCTCGGCAAACCTTGGAAAGACTCCGTTCCCGAGGTTTGCCGAAGTCAGCCAAGCTGTCCTTGGGCCTTTCCGTGCAGTTTCCAAATGGCACCATTCGGCTCCTCTCTGGTGCCCCCCTCCACCCCAGGCCAAACGTGGTACTGCACACCACTTTGGCCTGAATCCTGCTAGTTTTGCAAGACAACACTCGCCAACCGAGTTAGGATTTTTTAAAATACAGTGCTCGTATTGCAAAATGCTCGCTAACCACGTTACTCGCAATCCGAGGTTCCACTGTAATGTGTCCATTGTTATAGTTTTTACATTTACGTTAAAATACAGTTTTCACATTTTTTATACTTTTTTTTTCACCTTAGTGCTGCTGATCTCCTCCAATTACAGTGCCATCATCCATATACAGAAATAGCAGAGGCAATATAAATTAAACAGTGTGGGGCAGATCCACAAAGCGAGTACGCCAGCGTATCTACTGATACGCCGGCGTACTTTCAAATTTCCCGCGTCGTATCTTTGTTTTGAATCCTTAAAACAAGATACGACGGCATCTGGGTTAGATCCGACAGGCGTACGTCTTCGTACGCCTTCGGATCTACAGTAAGATGCAATTCTTCAGCGTCCGCTGGGTGGCGTTCCCGTTGTAATCCGCGTCGAGTATGCAAATTAGCTATTTCCGACGATCCACGAACGTACGAGCGGCCGTCGCATTCTTTTACGTCGTCTCTAGTCGGCTTTTTCCGGCGTATAGTTAAAGCTGCTGTTTTGTGGCGTTTAGTTAAACCTGCTATGTTAAGTATGGCCGTCGTTCCCGGTTTTAATTTGAATTTTTTTTTGCTTGTTTGCGTAAGTCGTCCGTGAATCGGGAATGGACGTAATTTACGTCCACGTCAAAACAATGACATCCTTGCGACGTCATTTAGCGCAAAGCACGGCGGGAAATTTAGGGACGGCGCATGCGCCGTTCGTTTGGCGCGGGGACGCGCTTTATTTAAATGAAACACGCCCCCTACCTGCCCAATTTGAATTCCGCGCCCTTACGCCGCGAGAGATACACTACGCCGCCGTAACTTACGGCGCGAATTCTTTCTGGATTCGAACCAAAGAGAAGTAAGTTATGGCGGCGTAGCGTATCTCAGATACGCTGCGCCGGGGCAGATCTTTGTGGATCTGCCCCTCCGTGTTTAGTATCACTTTAAGGCCGGGTACTCACGAGCAAACATGTACGGTGAAACCGGTCCGTCGGACCGTTTTCACCGTACATGCCTGCCAGAGGGCTTCTGTACGATGGTTGTACTAACCATCGTACAGAAGTCCGCGCGTAAACACTACGCGGGGCGTGTCCGCGTCGTCGCGGCGACGATGACGCGGCGACGTGGGCGGGCCTGCCATTTAAAGGCTTCCATGCATTCGTCGAAGTCATTCGAGGCATGCGAGGGACGGCGGGCGCTCGGACATGTACGGTAGGTCTGTACTGACGACCGTACATGTCCGAGCGGGCAGGATTCCAGCGGACGGTTTTAAAACACGTCCAGGAATATTTGCCCGCTGGGAAAAGGCCCGGCGGGCAAATGTTTGCTGGAATTCGGCCCGCTCGCGCCTACACATGACCGAACATGTATGCTGAAACAGGCCCGTGGACCAGTTTCAGCATACATGTTTGGTCGTGTGTACGGGGCCTAAGTGATATTTTAGTAATTAGGCTTAGCTCCCTAGTACTTTAGCACAGCTGTTTTCCTTTGTATGCACTATGTGAGAAACAAAAATGTTCTAAAAAAAAATGTTGTGGCCAATATCAGAAAATGAAGGTTGTCTCTGACAGCAATGTGCCTTTGTGGGCTCTGTACAGCAGCTGATCCAAATACCTGAAAAGCTACATCGAAGTTCAGATCCCATGATGGTTTGTGTTGTCAACTTCAAAAGTCACCAATGGAGAGGAGAGATTGTTTTAGAAGAGAACGTCACTGGTGTTTGATGTCTACTTCTGTGCTGGAGCTACAAGTGACATTGTTCATTGTTTAGTTGAAGTCAATATATTTTTTTCCCCTAGACATCAAAAGCTTAGAAAGTAAATAGATCAGCAGATGGATCGGGATGGATGAGCTCTTTTTACTAAGGTGGGGATTTTAGGCCATGGTCCTTGAAAATCTGAAAGGAAGATTTTTCTTGTTTGCAGAGAAGCCTGAAGCAGGGGACATCCTTTAGAATAAATCTGGACTCCTGGGGCCGGATCCACAAAAACGGTGTATATTTAGGTGGGCGTAGCGCATCTCATATGCGCTACGCCACCGTAACTCAGAGTGGCTCGTAGGGTATCCACAAAGCACTTGCTCCCATATGTGCGCCAGCGTAACGTAAATCGGCCAGCGTAAGCACGCGTAATTCAAAGTAGGCTTGGAGTGGGCGTGTTGTATGGTAATCTGGTTTGACCCCACGTAATTGACGCTTTTTAGGAACGGACCATGCGCCGTCCGTGGACGTATCCCAGTGTCAATGCGCGAAATCACGTCGCAAATAGTCAATGCTTTCGATGTGAACGTAACTTACGCAAAGCCCTATTCGCGAACGATTTACGCAAACGATGTAAACGACGCTGTCCCGACGTCCATATCTAACATTGCGTACACCTCATAGAGTCAGGGGTAACGTTACGCCGAAAAAAGCCTTACGTAAACGACGTAAAAAAAAATGCACCGGGCGGACGTACATTTGAGAATCGGCGTATCTAGCTAATTTGCATACTCTACACCAAAATCAACGAAAGCGCCACCTAGAGGCCAGCGTAAATATGCACCTAAGATCCGACGGCGTACTAAGACGTACGTCAGTCGGATCTAGTCCACATTCAGGATACAAAACAAAGATACGACGGCGCATCGTAGAACTTACGCGGCGTATCAATAGATACGCCGCCGTAAGTTATTTGTGGATCTGGCCCCTAGTATCTCCCTTGCCACCCCTTCTCAGTAATACTCACCTTTATCCAACTGCCCCATTGCTCTGTTTTCTTCGGAACCCTCAGGAATACTGTAACTTTGGAGTAGGAGGGTGCATGTGACCTTCAGACCTTAGTGGCCAGTAGACATGTGCATTCGTTTTTGTCCGAATGCATTTTTGTACGAATTTCGGGTATTATCATTATCATTTTAACAAACGAAAATGAATGCGCAGAATCCGAAATCCGAAAGATCCAACATAAAAAATGTTTTATTTTCGTTTTCGTTGCTACAACAGTTCGATATAGATAGGAGATTCGAAATGACGCTGACAAAAGCGATCTGTGTCTATCGAACCTGTGGTCGAATTTGCCTAACCTTAACTCTATTAGTCCAAGATTATTCTACATAGAGAGGAAAGATTTGACATTATAAAGACAGTGTTGGGTTAGACCATTCGACACAAATGATGAAGATTCGATGAAGCAGCGAAAAACGTACAAACGTTGAATCTGTCATAGAAGGCTTATGGTGTCTTTCGAAAGTTCTAAGAAGATTTTACAAGCAGCTAAACTGTACGACGCCGCAATCGTACTTTTCTGGTCAAATGCTCGGCCCATAGGCTATAGAAGAATTTGAAAAGTTGGTTGACTAGTAATAATAATTTATAAATATTATTATTACTAGTGTCTTTTTAACATTGGAATTCTTCTATAGCTTGTAGGCGGAGCATTCAACCGGAAATGTTCGATTTTGGCGTCGTACAGTTTAGCTTCTCCGTCGAATCTTCTTAGAACATTCGACAGACACCATAAAGCCTTCAATGACAGATTTGACCTCAATTAATTCAGTTTTTCGGACAAATGCATTTTTTAACGAAACAAAATAAATAAAAATGAATTTCGGGAGTAACTAAATAAATACATTTTTCGGACAAAAACGAAATTCCGATAGAAAATATTTCAGTGTGCGCATGTCTAGTGGCCAGTCGCTGTCACTTGTTAGTGAAAAATGTTAAACCATCACCTCTGGTCAAAATTGAAAATCTAATGCCGCGTACACACAACCGGTTTTAATGTTATGAAAAAAAAAAAAATTCTCGACGTGATTCTTGTCAAGCCTGCCTTCCATACACACGATCATAAAATGCTTGAGCAAAGCACGGTGACATACAACACGTACGACGGCACTATAAAGGGGAAGATCCCTGCAGTGGGACAGGGATGGTAAAAACTAAATTGACTGGGGCTATAACTCTCCCTTACTCTATCCAGAATGAAAAAAAAAGTGTTGTCTATTGTTCTACTTTAAGCACACATTTCTGATAATTTTATGGAGAGGACTAAGAAGATATAACCATGCCAATGGTGCAGCAGAAAACATATAGCACAGTGAGGAAGGTTTGTGGTCCAGGATGATAGAACAGTCAAAATAAGAAGTGCCCCCCCACACACACACACATAGGTAGATTCAGGTACGGGCACACAAATTTAAGACGGCGTAGCCTAGCGTTTTTAAGCTACGCCGCCTTAAGTAAGAGTGGCAAGTACTGTATTCTCAAAGTACTTGCCTCCTTACTTAGGGCTGCGTATCGTAAATCCGGCGGCGTAAGGGCGCCTAATTCAAATGGGTTGGAGGGGGGCGTGTTTAATGGTAATGAGGCTTGACCTCACGTTTTTGACGTTTTTTGGTTACTGCGCATGCCCCAGGCGCCTACATTTCCCAGTGCGCATTGCGGCTAAGTATGACGTACGGGCCTATTGATTTCGATGTGGACGTAAACTACGTAAATCCCGATTCGCGGACGACTAACGCAAACAACGTAAAAAATTTGAATCTCGCGGTGGGAACGGCGGCCATACTTTAACATTGTTATTCCACCTAATAGGTGGAATAACTTTAGGCCTACTAAGGCCTTACGGAAACGGCGTAAATCGACTGCGGCGGCCGGGCGTACGTTCGTGAATTGGCGTAAAAACTCATTTACATATTCTACGCCGACCGCAATGGAAGCGCCACCTATCGGCCATCCAAAATATTGCAATCTAAGATAGGACGGCGCAAGCCGTCGTATCTTAGATATGTTTAAGCTTATCTCTGTTTGAGCATACGCTTAAACATACGCCGGCGTAGATTCTGAGTTAGGTCGACTTATCTACTGATAAGTCGGCCTAACTCTACCTGAATCTACCTAACAGTTGAGGAATGCCGGCTGCCCCGCATACCGGAAGCAGTGCAGTGGCTTTATGGGGCCCTAGACTAATTTGCCTTTCAGCCCAGTCTGCGCCATAAGACTGGCGCTACACTAACAGTGTAGTGCAAGCTGGCGGGGACTCTTTTCGTGCTGGTCCCCTGGAAAGTGCTGCCCTAGGCCTGGTCCTTGTTGGCCTAGGCCAGGATACAGTGTTGGTGTCAGTGGTTACTTATCTGAGAGGCAGAAATTGCTCATAGCTCAAGGAACCTCTGTAGAAACCCCTGGAATTCCACAGAACCCCTGTTGAGATTAGCTTGATTAGACTAAAGGCTACAGCAGATGAAACGACTGGCAGGGGAGCATGAGGAAAGCTAGTATCAAGGGGTGGGGGGAGGCGTCCTGTCAATAGAGTCTGTTTAATCACTTGCTGGCAGTCAGCCCATTAGTAGTTTTGCCATAGTACTAAAATCTGTAGCAATTAATCGACAGGAATAGCAATTAATTACTAAATATATAGAAACAAATGCCTCCCTATGAAACAAGCTATGTAAGTATCATTCAGTAGCATCTTATAAAGATCAATGGTACAATATTGCATGACTGATCACTACTGCATGCTATTTACATAGATTATTCCATAGAGAGACATGATTTGTTCCATCTGTTTAGCGATCAATTGCATAACATGGCGGTGTTATCAGCATGAGGTCAGGCTTGGATAAATTGAACATAACTAAATAAGTGGGCGTATATAATTATTTCATAATTACGTATGTATATACGATATCTGTTCAGTTGTATCCAACTCTTAGAAATCTTAGCTGGGATCATCATGGAGAATGTGATAACACATGTGCATGGCCAATTTGTACACAGGGCTTTTTTTCAGTGAGAACGCGGGGGAACGCAGTTCCGGCACCTCCAGCACTGAATGTATGTAATGCTGGGGGAATCTATTGTCACTGATGGGGATCTGTTTGTGAGGGTCTATTGATGCTGGTGGGGGATATATTGTTGCTGGGGGTCTTATGTTGCTGGTGGGGATCTACTATTGAGGGAGAGGTCTATTGTTGCTGGCTGCTGGGAGATATGTTGCTACTGGGGGGTCTGTTTCTGGGGTCAATCTTTTGTTACTGGGGGTGGCATTTTGTCGTGGGTGCTGTGTGTGGGGGAGGTCTAATGTTTGGGAGAACTATTGTTGCTGGGGGGATCTATTTGTTGGGGTTAGGTCTATTGTTGTGTGAGGGATCTATTATTGCTGGGGAGATATATTGTTGCTGGCTCCAGGGTTTTATTTTACTGCTTTTTTGGTTATTAGACAAGAACAAATTCCATACAAATTATTGAGCACCATAAAATGATACTTGGGGCAGAACTGGGAGGTGGAACCAAGAAATGGTGCTTTGAGGTGGGTCGGGCACGGAGACAAGGGGGGGGGGGACTTAGAAGGGGGGAGTTCCTGCACCTATTCTCTGAGAAAAAAAGCCCTGTTTGTACATATATATTAGAACCAATTTAGAGAGGAGCCAATTAACCTACTAGAATGACTTTAAAGAGTTGAAGAATTTATTCTAAAATTGATTTGGTGCAAAAGCCAATGTGTTTTGGGGGCCATACAGCACCCCTTCATCAAGGCACCACCAAATCCTTGGTATCCTCTTTTGCCAGCTGGCAGTAGAGATCACCAAGGATTCATAGGTGCCCTGGTGATTGATAAATTGATTCTTTACCAGAGAATATTTGGCCAAAGTCACATTCACTCTTTTGGAGTGCAACTTTGGTTCAACTTTGATGCCTCTTTGACTCAACTTTGGATGGGTGCGATTTGGATACAACTTTGGTGTTGATCAATGATAATGGACAACAGTTGCACTGTATAAAATTCAGGTTTGACTTTAATGCAACTTTTGAGGGTTAACATTGAAGTCTATGGCCCTCAAGTTGCATGAAATTCAGACAAAAGTAGTGCATGAAGCAAGAGAGATCCTCTCCATTTTTTAAGTTGTACATATATGAATGGTTATCATTTGAAAATATGAGGAACAACTTGTCATGTGTCTTTTTTGTCCAGAATCTCATGACAAGTCGCACAATTGTGAATGGAGCCTTATAAACAGACCTCCTAGATCAGGGGTGTCAAACTCAATTTCATCGTGGGCCGCATCAGCATTATGATTGCCCTCAAAAGGGCCGGTTGTATCTGTAAGATTAGATGTCCAGTGCTTCCCTTCCCCTTTACATTAGATGTCAGGAGCCACCCCACCATCAGAAGTTGAGTCCTCCACTCTCCCTTACATCACAGATCACCCCCCTTTCCCTAAGCTTGCTGCTGAGAAGAAAGTGGGGGCATTGCTTGAAAGCAGAAAGTAAGGGTCTGGAGTAGGACCAGAGGAGGGCTGGAGCCATGGGCATCCGCACTTTGGCAGCGGCGATACAGTCGCATTTAACCCTTTCTTCAAACGCTAGCGGGGGTTAAAAGTGCCCGCTAACGGCCGAATAGCGCAGCTAAAACAATGATAAAAAGCCGCTTTTTAACGGCGCTTTACCGATAACGTGGCCAGCTGGCAGTGTGAAATAGATCTTGAGATAATTCAGCTTCACTCAATGCCCATATAAATATAGCCTAGAGAATGTACAGACCCCCCCTTTCTGCACAGACCCCACCATTCAGTAAAGATGGACCCCCCATTCTGCACAGACCCCCCTTCAGCAAGATGGACCCCCTTTAAGCACAGACCCCCCTTCAGCACAGATGGACCCCCCATTCAGCACAAACCCCCCCTTCAGCACAGACGGACCCCCCTCCCCATCCCATTCAGTACTTCAGATCAGCCATCAGTGCGGCACAGGCAGCAGGTTCCCTCCCCTTGTGTACACATAAACATTGGAGGGGGAGGCGGCTTCACTCTGCTCGCTGTGCCTGTGTGACATCTGGCCAGGGACTGCTCAGACAGCCCGCGGCCGTGAGACTCTTCAACATTTTACAGGGGGGGTCATTTGCCCTCCCTTGCCCTATGGAGCAGACGCCCATGGCTAGAGCTCTCCTGCAGCTTCAGGAGAGGTGCGAGGGCCACATGAAATGGCCTGGAGGGCCGGAAACGACCAGCGGGCCTTGTGTTTGACACCTGTGTACTAGATCGTTGCATCGAGTCCATCTGAGACTGGTTCTCCTTAAATGAAAAGGTGCACACACACAACAAATTTTTCTGGGTTTTGGGTTTAGGAGATCAACTAACTTCCTGTACAAATCAGAATACCTTCCATGTTTCAGAAATAAAATGAAGATTCTGAGATAAGTGAAAATTCTGAGACTGCTAAAAAATGATATTAGGAAATTGAAACATGTTTACATCCAGAATCTATAGAAATATTTTGATCGTTACATTGATTTATTCACGCAGCTAAAATTAAAAAGAAAAATGAGCACAGTAAATTATTTTTTTCTAAATACCGAGCAGAATGGTGTCTTTGCCGCATATTACTGTAGCACATTATTTCAGCCAATGTTTTTTTTTTTCTTCTTCTTTCTGAGAATTCTTTTTTCCATCCACCTGGTACACAGGCTTTAATGTCCCCTGTATGCTCTTGTCCAGTCTCTGCATCGGTCACCTTTGGTTTTAAACTACAGTTGCCAGGCCAACCGCTGTCATGGCAACTTGATGCTCAGAGAGACTTGCAGCTGTCCAACACCGAGCAAGAGGTCCTATTAATTTGTCTACAAAGTAGACAAATTACAAGTACACAGGAATGCACTTTATGAGGATGCGTTAATAACAGAGCAGGCTGTGACTATAGAAGCTTCTTTTCTAAATGCAGCACTTCACTTCTTCATCCTCCCGCGCACGCTTTATCGACTGTTGGGCTTGTTACAGACTGGAATTTAAAAATAAACAAAGCAAATGTATACATTATAAATAATTAACACAATCGTTTCTTAGAGACCAAAGCAAACCTTGCATGAAAAAAAAAAAAAAACAACATTCTAACATTATAGTCTACAATGGTGTCTAAAAGCCTGTGTGTGCCTAGTAGTAAATGCAGCCCGGCTTAAGGGCATAGTCCATGGTTTGCAAAAAAAATAAATAAATGATCCTACAATAATACAATAAAAAGGTGTATCTTTGAAAGGTTTACATTAATGTCTGCAGAGCATTGCAACCATGATCAGGGCATTGTGGGTGCAATGCACAGGATCCTAGATTGTTGACATCCCAGCCCCAGGTACATACAGTGGTACAGACCTACTGAAATGGGGCTGGAGGAAGTAATCAATGGGCTACAAGTGTAATTGACATCAATGCAAGTCAACTACAAGTGCAGTCAATGTCAACAGTTCTCCTGTTGTAGGGCTGGAGGAAGTAGGTAATAAGCTACAAATGAGGTCGACATCAATGCAAGCCAACTATAAGTGCAGTTGAAATTAAGTCAACTACAAGTGCAATCAACGTCATCGGACCCTCTGTTATGGGGCTGGAGGAAGTAAGAAACTACGGGCTAGATTCAGCAAAGAATTACGCCGACGTATCCATAGATACGCTGCGTAAATTCAAAGCTGCGCCGGCGTATCTACTTTCTGTATTCAGAAAGCTAGATACGCCGACATTAGCCTAAGATACGACTGGCATAAGTCTCTTACGCCGTCGTATCTTAGGGTGCATTCTGACGCTGGCCGCTAGGTGGGGCTCCCGTCGTTTTTGGCGGAGAGTATGCAAATTACCTAGATACGCCGATTCACAAACATACGTGCGCCCGGCGTTCGTTTTTTACGTCGTTTGCGTGAAGCTTTTTCGGCGTAACGTTGTGCCTGCTTCTATGAGGCGCACTCAATGTTAAGTATGGACGTCGTTCCCGCTTCGATTTTTGAAGTTTTTACGTCGTTTGCGTAAGTCGTTCGCGAATAGGGCTGGACGTAATTTACGTTCAAGTCGAAACCAATGACGTCCTTGCGACTTCATTTGGAGCAATGCACACTGGGATATGTACACGGACGGCGCATGCGCCGTTCGTACAAAACGTCAATCACGTCAGGTCAACACACATTAACATAAAACACGCCCCCCTTACACATTTGAATTACGCGCGCTTACGCCGGCCCCATTTACGCTACGCCGCCGCAACTTACGGAGCAAGTGCTTTGTGAATACTGCACTTGCTCCTGTAACTTGTGGCAACGTAGCGTAAATACGATATGCTGCGCCGCCATTAGATTGCGCGCCCCTACCTGAATCTAGCCCTACAGGTGCAGTTGACATCAATGCATATCAACTGCAAGTGTGGTCAACATCAATGAAAGTCAGCTATAAGTGTGGTTAAAATTAACACGTCAACTACAAATGAAATCGATGTCATCGGACCTTCTGTTATGGGGCTGGAGGAAGTAAGCAAGAAACTACAAGTGTGGTTGATGTCAATGCAAGTTAACTACAAGTATGGTTGAAGTCAACGCAAGTCAACTGCGCATGTGGTTGACATAAATGCAAGTCAATTACAAGTTATGGGGCTGGAGGAAGTAAGAAATAAATTAAAAGTGCAATCAACATCAATGCAAGTCAACTACAAGTGTGGTTGAAGTCGATGTTAGTCAACTTCAGGTGTGGTCAAAGTCAATGCAAGTCAGCTACAAGTGTGGAAGACTGACAACTACAAATGCAGTCGACATCAACAGACTTTCTGTTATGGGGCTGGAGGAATTAAGCAATAAACTAAAAGTACAGTTAACATCAATGCAATCAACTACAAATGTGGGTGACGTCATTGCAAGCGAACTACAAGTGTGGTTGACATAAATGCAAGTCAACTGCAAGTGCAATCAATGTCAATTGACTTTCTATTATGGGGCTGGAGGAAGCAAGCAATACACTAGAAGTGCAGTCAGCATCAAAGTAAGTCAACTACAAGTGTGGCCGAAGTCAACGCAAGTCAGCTACAAGTGTGATCTACCTCAATGCAAGTCAGCTACAAGTGTGGCTGTTTTTAACGCAAGTCAACTTCAGGTGTGGTCGAAGTCAATGCAAGTCAGCTACAAGTGTGGTAGACTGAACAAAAGTCAACTGCAAACGCAGTCGACGTCAACAAACTTTCTGTTATGGGATTGGAGGAATGAAGCAATGAACTAGAAGTGAAGTTCACTATCAACGCAAGTCAACTACAAATGTGGTTGGCATCAATGCAAGTCAGCTACAAGTGTGGTCAACATCAATGCAAGGCAGCTACAACTGTGGTCTACTCCAATGCAAGTCAACTACGAATGTGGTTGGCGTCAATGCAAGTCAACTATAAGTGTGGTCAACATCAATGCAAGGCAGCTACAACAGTGTTCTACTTCAATGCAAGTCAACTACAAGTGTGGTCGACATCAACCCAAGGCAGTTAAAAGTGTGGTTGACTCAACTCCAGTCAACAACAAATGCAGTCAACATCATTGGACCTTCTGTCATGAGGCAAGAGGAAACAATCAACTACAAGCACCGTCAATGTCAATGCACTTATGCTGGGATCCCTCTGCCATGGTAGATGATGGGAATTGTTGTCTTTTGATTCAGAGATGTCTGTGAATAGATGACATGGCTGTGCAAGAGGAGCCCTTTTAAATTCTATCATGACAATTTTCCTTCTACTGTTTCAGTCTGGGTGGGTAATGATGCAGAAGACTCAGTGGCAAGGACATTGTTTGGAATCAAGGAACACTGATCTACATTTTCACAGCTGCAGGTTCTAGACCGTTCAGAAGATTGGGATTCAAGTAGCTACATGGAAAAAAACATGGAGAAGCCAAATGAAAGCATCTCAACCGTCGGTGCCCTTGAATCATTTTAACACTTAGGGCCTGATCCTCAAAAGGGATACGCCAGCGTATCTACTGATATGCCGTCGTATCCCTGTTTCTATCTATGGAACTGATCCACAGAATCAGTTTCACATAGATAGGCAGAAGATCCTACATGTGTAAGGGACTTACACTGTTGGATCTTAGGATGCAGTACCGCATCCGCCGCTGGGGGCATTTCGAGTCGAAATGCCGCTTCGGGTATGCAATCTAGCACTTACGGAGATCCACAAAGCTTTTACGCTTCATTTTTTCTCCATAAGTATTAGTTTGCAATCGTAAAATTAGGGCTGCTTTTACAAGGCCTAAACTGTTTAGGCCTTGTAAAAGTAGACCCTTCTATCCCGCGTCGCCGTCTTTTTTTTTTTTCAATTTTTTTTTTTCCGCCGCAACTCGTATTTTTTTTTTTTACGCCCGTCGCGATTCTCAAAACCCGGCGCAACGTAAAACCGCGCTAAGCACGTCGGAAAAATGACGTCGTGAGCATGCGCAGTACGGCCGGTGCGGGAGCGCGCCTAATTTAAATGGGACTCGCCCCATTTGAATAGGAACGCCTTGCGCCGGCCGGATTTAAGTTACACAGCCGAAAATTTCTAGGTAAGTGCTTTGTGGATCGGGCACTTAGGTAGAAATTTTCCGGCCGTGTAACTTAAATTGAAAAAGTTACGTTGCGTTGGGTTTTTGTGGATTAGGCCCTTAGGGTCTATTTATAAAAAAAATATATCCTGTGTGAATGCCTCAGCATCCACACAGCCATCATGACTAATCCCCGTAATGGGACCAATATGTTTATTTCCTTTGACAGTCAGCTCCATCTAGTGGCTACAATGCTGTGTTTTGCCGATTCAGGTACTTTGTGAAAATACTGCATTATAGCCACTAGAATGAGTTGACGAGTATGGGAATTTAACATTTTAGAAGCAGTATGGGAAATAATTCATGATAGCTGTCTGGATGCTGAGTAGTGTTGCTCACGAATATTCGTATTGCGAATATTCGGCTCGAATATGGCATATTCGAGTATTCGCGATATATTTCGAATTTCGCGGTGAATATTCGCTATTCCAAATATTCAAATTTTTTCAATTTTATTTTTAGAACAGATCACATCCTAGAGATCTCCATCGACGTCTAAAAGCATTGCTGGTATGATTAGAGACCTTGGCCCGAGTAGCTGAAGCGATCATTTTATCTTGCCGAAAAATCGCAATGCGATTATTCGGCAATCGGAATATCGCGCGATTTATTTTCTCCGCCCTTCTTTTGCATCAGAGCCAATCAGAGGGCTCCTACCGCAGTTGTCGAAATTCCGCAATAAATATCGCATTCGCATTTTGCGAAATTTCGATAAAATATCACAAATATTCTGAGCCAATCAGAGTGCTCCTACCGCAGTTGTCGAAATTCCGCAATAAATATCGCATTCGCATTTTGCGAAATTTCGATAAAATATCACGAATATTCTGAGCCAATCAGAGTGCTCCTACCGCAGTTGTCAAAATTCCGCAATAAATATCGCATTCGCATTTTGCGAAATTTCGATAAAATATCACAAATATTCTGAGCCAATCAGAGTGCTCCTACCGCAGTTGTCGAAATTCCGCAATAAATATTGCATTCGCATTTTGCGAAATTTCGATAAAATATCACGAATATTCTGAGCCAATCAGAGGGCTCCTACCGCAGTTGTTGAAATTCCGCAATAAATATCGCATTCGCATTTTGCGAAATTTCGATAAAATATCACGAATATTCTGAGCCAATCAGAGTGCTCCTACCGCAGTTGTCGAAATTCCGCAATAAATATTGCATTCGCATTTTGCGAAATTTCGATAAAATATCACGAATATTCTGAGCCAATCAGAGTGCTCCTACCGCAGTTGTCGAAATTTCGCAATTATTTTCGCATTCGCAATAGCGAAATTTCGCAAACATTTCATTTCGATAAAATATCACGAATATTCGAATTTAGCGAATATTTCTCGAATATTCGGCTATATATTCGTGATATATCACGAAATCGAATATGGCGTATTCTGCTCAACACTATTGCTGAGGCATTCACTCAGCATTTTTTTTTTATATAAACAGATCCCATAATATTCATACTTGACAGATGGGTACTTCTAACTAGCAATATCATGAAAAGCAAATTATAATAAAGTGAGTTGTGTACAAACATATATTTGATATAATTATTTTAATTAACTGTATAAAGATACCTTTTAATACTGAAGGCAAAGGCCATGTGGTTGTTATATTACATTTGCTAATTGTTCCATTTGAAAATGATGTATTCAATTCAATAAAGCTTTTATCACATAGATGAGTTGAATTTACTGCATTCATTACATTATCAGTTTTGCGGTATTTTGTATGTAAAGGTCAGTTTAGAAAAATGATCGCTCTTGCAAATACCGCTCGCTTTACAACAGCGCCAACTGTGAGCTTTTGTGATGAGTGCTTTTAGCTGAAAATTAAGCAATTTCAGGCAGTGACAAAATAATGTTTCATGGGAAAAAGTAGTCATGATAAATAAATGCGTGCTGTGGTTAAAGAGGAATTTCACTACGGCTAAAAAAAATGTAAATACGGTAGCCACTGACTGTTAAAAAACAGATATCTATGGAGTTCAGTGTTGTCTTACTTGGAGCAAATTCTTCCTATTCCTAGGGCTGCTGATCTCAGCAGCCTCCATCTTGAATTTGGGGGCTAACTATGACTTCATGATGATTCACAGCTGGCACATGTGTGAGACTATGCAGTGCAGGAAGACTGGTCCTGCAGCCTCCTGAGGCCTAGTACACACGAGAGGATTTATCCGCGGATACGATCCACCGGACCGTCTCCGCGGATAAATCCTCTCGAGGATTTCCGAGGATTTTGATCCGATGGAGTGTACTCACCATTGGATCGAAATCCACGCCGAAATCCCATCGCGATGACGTGTCGCGCCATCGCCGTGATGATGACGCGGCGACGTGCGTGACGCTGTCATATAAGGGATTCCACGCATGCGTCGAATCATTACGACCAGCGGATCAATCCGTTGGGATGGATTCAAGCGGATAGATTTTAAAGCATGTCTTAAAATTTTTATCCGCTGGAAATCCATCCCAGGGGATAAAAATCCGCGGATTGTACACACCAGGGGATCTATCCGCTGGAGCCGGTCCGCGGATCAATTCCAGCGGATGGATCCTCTCGTCTCCTGAGGTGTTATCCTGGAAGACTGCGGGCAGGTGGAGGCAGGTGCAGTTCAAGGTGATATCATCCTCACCTAGGGGAATATTAACCCTTCCATGACTAAGCCTATTTCTGACATTTGTAGCTAGATTCAAATAGACCGCCGCATCTTTGCGGTGGCGTAGTGTATCGTATTTACACTACGCCGCCGTAAGTTAGCTAGGCAAGTACTGTATTCACAAAGTATTTGCCTGCTAAGTTACAACGGCGTAGCGTGATTAGGCCGGCGTAAGCGCGCCAAATTCAAATGAGGATGTGGGGGGCGTGTTTTATGTAGATTAACTGTGACCCGACGTGATTGACGTTTTTTTACGAACGGCGCATGCGCTGTCCGTGTACATATCCCAGTGTGCATTGCAGAAAAGTATCTCTGCAGAGATAAGAGAGCTGAAATTCGCACCGCACAAGTGTGAATCCGGCTTTACCGTTTTCAGGCTAACCTTAGTAACTGGAATACACAAGAGGGGCACATACCACCAATGCGCCCCTTACACTTCCATCTCAACCATATTTTCTTCCACCGTCAAAAGACCAACCACCACCAGCTGCCATGATGTCCTTTGCTCATATTGCACCTGCAAAGACATAAAACAAACCAACCAAACAAAACAAAACACAGTGAGGGTGGGTAGGAAACTGCCTGCTTGTCACCTGTCCCTTCTCTGCTGTCCTGGAGACCCCAGCTATCCCATAACTAACTACCACAAACCCCTCCTTATCCTGCTCCAACCAATCCCCCTCTCCCAACATTCTCCACCTACAATCCTTAACCCCATAGTTGCTTCCCCTTCCCCTAGTTGCTGCACTATCTTTCATTTTATTTTCTCTTGCTCCGGGCCTTACTATACAACTGCATAAAAATTGAAATACCTGGACTTTATCTTTAACCACTTGATCACTGGGCACGTAAACCCACTTAATAACCAGACCAATTTTCAGCTTTCGGTGCTCTCACAATTTGAATGACAATTACTCAGTCATACAACATTGTACCCAAATGAAATTTTGTCCTTTTTTACACACAAATAGAGCTTACTTTTGGTGGTATTTAATCACCGTTGGGTTTTTTATTTTTTGCGCTATAAGAGAAAAAAGACTGAAAATTCTGTAAAAAAAATGAATTTTCTTTGTTTCTGTTATAAAATTTAGCAAATTTAGTATTTTTTCTTCATTCTTTTGCATAAATGTGAAAGATGAAGTTACGCCGAGTAAATAGATACCCAACATGTCACCCTTCAAAATTGCACACGCTCGTGGAATGGCGCCAAACTTCGCTACTTAAAAATCCCCATAGGCGACGTTGCAGGGTATTGTGGGGTATTGCAGAGTAGTGTGGGGTATTGCAGACTAGTGTGGGGTATTGCAGACTAGTGTGGGGTATTGCAGACTAGTGTGGGGTATTGCAGACTAGTGTGGGGTATTGCAGACTAGTGTGGGGTATTGCAGACTAGTGTGGGGTATTGCAGACTAGTGTGGGGTATTGCAGACTAGTGTGGGGTATTGCAGACTAGTGTGGGGTATTGCAGACTAGTGTGGGGTATTGCAGAGTAGTGTGGGGTATTGCAGAGTATTGTGGGGTATTGCAGAGTATTGCACAGTATGGGTATGGAGTTATTGCGCAGTATGGGGCAGGAATAGCTGAGCAGGGATGGATGGCTGGCTGGATCTGTGACTGCATTTGTCACAGATCCAGCCCACAGCACTCGTGCTGCATCCGCTCTCTCCCCCCCTCTCCTCACACTGTACCGTTCGGTACAGAGAGGGGAGGGAGGAACCGGCGTCATCACATGACGCCGGTTTGTTTACAAGTGATCGCTCCGTCATTGGACGGAGCAATCACGTGGTAAACCGCCGATATCAGCGGCGATTTACCGTGATCCGTGATGCGCCGGGTGTGGAGGACCTGGCGGTCACGGACATTCCCGTGTGCGCGCCTGTCAGGAACGTTACTTACCGAGGCCGAGATGCCAAGGGCGGCTCACCTTTGCGACTCGATGCGATCCACCCGCTGGAGTTTGAGATAGAGGGAAGGACGCACCAAGAGGCACCGGGTCCAGTGGCAGGAGGGAATCCAAGGTTGACCGGGAACTGGATAGCCGAAGCTCACTGGAGGCTGTTCAGAAGCACACAGGAAATAGTCTAAACAGAAGGTGCCCACGGGAAACAAGGTTGAAGATAATACCAGGAACGAGACGGGGTCAGGGGCTGAAGCAAGCAGAATATCCAAAGTCCAAAGCCAAAGGTCAGGGAATAAAGAGATCAGGTAGTCCAAGTCCGAGCCGGGGTCAAAGGGTTACAGAAAGCGACAATCCAAAAGCAGGCCAAGGGTCAGGTAAACAAGATATCCAAACAAGGTTTTCAGCAGCAAGGTAAATCCAGAAGCTGTAACGAACCAGCAATTTGCAAGGAGGAAGGGGCTGGCTTAAATAGGCCGCTCAGGCCACTGATTGGTCCGAAGTAGCACGAGTTCAGAACCAGGCTCCGACGGACAGCAAGAAGAATGTCACTGAGCAGTGGCTCAGAGGCAAAGACCTGGACCAGCAACGGAGAGGCCCTGGGTTCAATTCCACCCAGAGCCAACTGGGGGACGACCACGCCTCGCTGTCTGTTTGGCACGGTAGCGATCGTGACAGCGCCCCAGAGGGCGCGTGGGAGCGCGATTCTGGAAGCACGTCCTCCCAGAGTTAAGCAACCGCCTTGTAGACATTTATCGTCTATAGGGCGGTTATTAACTGGTTAAAGATGTACCAACGTGTTCAGAGCTGCATTAATGTGTGTCTTTATTATTCGGTGATGCCCTGTACACACGATCGGTTCGTCTAATGAAAACGAACCGATCGTGTGTGGGCCCCATCGTTTTTTTTCCTATCGGTGAAAAAAAATAGAACCCGTTTTAAAATTTTCTGATGGTTAAAAAAAACGATAGAAAAAACGATCGTCTGTGGGGAAATCCATCGGTCAAAAATCCACGCATGCTCAGAATCAAGTCGACGCATGCTCTTCATTTTTCTCAGCACGTCGTTGTGTTTTACGTCACCGCGGTGGACACGGTCGATTTTTAACCGATGGTGTGTAGGCAAGACTGATGAAAGTCAGCTTCATCGGATATCTGATGAAAAAATCCATCGGTCTGTTTTCATCGGATGAACCGATCGTGTGTAGAGGGCACTAGAGTTCTGCTTTCATTTCAGTTGATGTCCTCTCTCGGAGATTCCAGGAATGAAATAAACTTCTATCTCCATAAATTTTAGTTCTGTTCAGCTGGGGTACACCCAAACACTACAATGAGCTGAGAAAAATGAAGTTCAATGATTCCGAGCATGCGTCAAATTGATTCCGAGCATGCGTGTTTTTTTGCGCATTGGAATTCCATACAGACAAACGTTTTTTACGCTAGGAATTTTTCCACATAAACACAAAATATTGGCTTTGGGTGGAGTTGATTTCCAAATTGTTCCTTTCACCATTACTTTCCTAGAGCACCACCGTTCTCATACTGACTTTTCCGCTTGAGGAACTTTAGCAATTATTGGGCAGGCATATTCATTTTAAAATTCCCAGGTGAGCTCATTGGGATTAAGTGCTAATGTTTGTATTAATGAATGTAACAAGACATCTGAGCATGGTACGTGTGTCTCATGATTGGGGCTGCTTAGAGCCCATTTGCATTATCTATGACTTTTGACCCAGTTTTCATGGAGAAGGAATTTTAATGTAATTCCAGAGTCCAACTGTGATTCAAACATGTTCATTAGCATTGGCTTAAAGAATGTATTACATACTAGTAAGAATCATTTAGTCTTTTAATTTTTTTTACTTTTTAACTAACGCTTGAGTGTTCTGTCTTTTTTTTTTTTGTTAATACATAAAATTATAGAAAGGAGAATTTTAAAATAAACTGATGGGTTTACCTTCACTATATTGCCAAAGGTATTGGGACGCCTGCCTTTTCACACACATGGGGCCGGATTCAGATACAATGGTGTATCTATCCGCCCGGCGTAACGTATCTTTGATACGTTACGCCGCTGTAACTTTGGACGCAAGTTCCGTATTCAGAAAGAACTTGCGCCCTAAGTTACGGCGGCGTAACGTATGTGGGCCGGCGTAAGCCCGCCTAATTCAAATGGGGATGTTGGGGGCGTGTTTTAATTAAATTTGACTTGACCCCGCGTATGACGTTTTTTGTGAACGGCGCATGCACCGTTCATGAAAAAATCCCAGTGCGCATGCTCGAAAATCCGCCGCAAAACGTCATTGCTTTCGATGTGAACGTAAATTACGTCCAGCCCTATTCGCGAACGACTTACGCAAACGACGTAAAATTTTCAAAATTCGACGCGGGAACGACGGCCATACTTAACATAGGATACGCCGCACATACCCCTCATATAGCAGGGGTAACTTTACGCCGGAAAAAGCCTAACGCAAATGACGTAAAAAAAATGCGCCGTCGGGACGTACGTTTCTGAATCGGCGTAAATACCTATTTAGCATATTCCTCGCGTAACTATACGGAAGCGCCACCTAGCGGCCAGCGTAAATATGCAGCCTTAGGCCCCGTACACACGACCGAACATGTTTGCTGAAACTGGTCCGCGGACCAGTTTCAGCAGACATGTTTGGTCGTCTGTACAGCCGAGCGGACAGGATTCCAGCATACATTTGCCCGCCAGACCGTTTTCGAGCGGACAAATGTTTCTAAACTTGCTTAGAAACATGCCCGCTGGAATCCTGTCCGTTGGACATGTTCGGTCATCTGTACAGACTTTCCGTACATGTCCGAGCGGCCGCCATCCCTCGCATGCGTCGAATGACTTCGACGCATGCGTGAAAGCATTGAACTGCCAGGGCCGCGCACGTCGCCGCGTCATCGTTGCGGCGACGGCGCGGCCTCGTCGCCGCGTATCGTGTACGCGCGGATTTCTGTATGATGGTGTGTACAGCCATCATACAGAAATCTCCAGGCGGGCATGTCCGCTGAAAACGGTCCGGCGGACCGTTTTCATCGTACATGTTTGCCCGTCTGTACGAGGCCTAAGATACGACGGTGTAAGACACTTACACCAGTCGGATCTTAGGGATATCTATGC
The DNA here is from genome assembly GCF_905171775.1 of Rana temporaria. Classification (NCBI taxonomy): domain Eukaryota; kingdom Metazoa; phylum Chordata; class Amphibia; order Anura; family Ranidae; genus Rana; species Rana temporaria. The sequence goes on along the minus strand of NC_053495.1, from coordinate 183,932,939 downwards.
GTAACTGATTCTCTGAATCAGGCGCATAGATACGACCGGACGAACTCAGAGATACGACGGCATATCAGGAGTACGCCGTCGTATCTTGTTTCTGAATCGGGCCCACAAACTTTAATGGCATGCCAGTCTTAGCCCGTAGGTTCAATATTGAGTTGGCCCACTGTTTGCAGCTATAACAGCCTTAACTCTTCTGGGAAGGCCGTCCACAAGGTTTAGGAGTGTGTCTATGGGAATGTTTGACCATTCTTCCAGAAGCGCATTTGTAAGGTCAGGCATTGATGTTGGATGAGAAGGCCTGGCTGGCAGTCTCCACTCTAATTCATCCCAAAGGTGTTCTGTCTGGTTGAGGTAGGCCAGTCAAGTTATCCCACCCCACACTCGCTCATTCATGTCTTTATGGACCTTGCTTTGTGCACTGGTGTGCAGTCATGTTGGAACAGGAAGGGGCCATCACCAAACCTTTCCCACAAAGTTGGGACCATGAATTTGTCCAAAATGTCCTGGTATGCTGACGCCTTAAAGGGGAGGTTCACCCTATAAAAAATTTCTAACACTACATCCAGCCCAGTTCTGCATATAAAATTACACTGACCTTTTTTTTTTTTTTTTCGTAGATAGCGTTTAGCCTTAGAATTCATCGCGGCTTCCGGGTAGGGAATCCCGCGGGAGTGGGCGTTCCAATTGACATGCCAATTGATTGACATGCTAAACGACGGCGCACACAGCGCGTCACGACTTCCCGAAGGAAGCTTGGGTCGGCTCGGCTCTATTCGGCGCCTGTGCACCGGCGCCGAATAGAGCCGAGCCGACCCCAGCTTCTTTCGGGAAGTCGTGACGCGCTGTGTGCGCTGTCGTTTGGCATGTCAATCAATTGGCATGTCAATAGGAACGCCCACTCCCGCGCGATTCCCTACCCGGAGGCCGCGGTGAATTCTAAGGCTAAACGCTATCTACGGCGAAAAAAAAAAAAGGTCAGTGTAATTTTATTTGCAGAACTGGGCTGGATGTAGTGTTAGAATTTTTTTATAGGGTGAACCTCCCCTTTAAGAGTTCCCTTCAGTAGAACTAGGGGACCAAGCACAACCCCTGAAAAGCAACCCTACACCATTATCCCCCCCTCCACCAAATGATTAGGACCAGTACACAAAGCAAGGTCCATAAAAACATGGGGTAAGGGATCTCGCGCCAAAAAAAATAATAAATGAATAAATGAATAAAGCTGCTCCCCACGAAAATTCAAACTTGAATCTGATATATGGAAAATGTGGATAAGGGGGCGCTGGTGAGCCAATAATACATTCAAAGATATACAATTAAATACATAAAGTGCATGTGCAATGATAATAATATTGCTAAATAAAACCCACAAAATACAGTGATTATAAAAAACTTGTGATAAAATAGAGGAAAAAGTGTGCAAATTCACACAACAAAAGTCCATATAGTGAATGAATGATCTACTAAATGTCCATAGAAATCTTGGTTTCACTGTGCCTGTGATAAATAGGTTAGTAGAATTCCACCTCCACCGGTCTAAAACACCCAATCGTGTGTAAATAGATGGACCCTTACCGCATGGAGTTGACCTAGTTCGTTAGAAAGAGGTCAAACAAAGCTTATTTGTCACCTTAGGACAAAGATAAAAATGCCTGGAGTTCCTGCTGGTCAGCTGGTATGGAGCGTCATATAATATAAAAGAGAGATATCGCCATAGTATAATACTGTTTAATAAAAAGTTTAAAACATAGAAAATGCCGAATGGAGGCTTACTTTTGCGGTGCCCGCATCCCGGCACTGAGGCTTAAGGCTTAGTGGATCAGAGGATCGTGTGCCCGATCACTGGAGAGGATGATGTCCGCGCTGATGGAGTCTACGGCGTGCGCTTCACCTCGCAGAGCCGAGAAACCAGCCGGACCGGAAGTTTACTTTGCGTGGTCTGCGTGTCGCCCCATAAAAACATGGGTTAATGAGTTTGGGGTGGAGGGACTTGACTGGCCTGCACAGAGTCCTCCTGACCTTAACACCATTTTTTCCACATACATTATTTTCAGTACAAAAAATATAAATTCTCTTTGACCTATACATTTGGATTACTCAACTCAGTTGAATGTCCTCTCCTGGGGAGTTACAGCCTCCGTGGTGAGATGCTGAATACAGGCCAATTGAGCTCATGTAATGACGTTGACTGCATTTTGATAACTTGTTAAATCCGTGTCCAGCACCCCTCTATCACTACCTTTTTGTTCTAACAAGGTGACAACCTTCTGTGCTATATAGTTATAATTGAGTCATTTTGTAAAGCCAAAGTTACAGAAGTTACTGTATATCCCACCACCACCGGTTATATCCCAGGAACCCTATGCTTCTTGTAGAATGCAAGCATAATTATCATTCACCATTGGACAAGTAACCTACCACCCTTGCATTTGTCTGGATGAAGACAGTGGGGCTAGCAGTAGTTGGGCACATTCAGCCTGACTTGCTCTGCAATGTTGATGATGTTTCAATGCTCATCCAGCTTCCTCAGCCCTAAAGAGTGTCAGGACCATACCCCAGCATTTATAGCCACATAGGTAACTCAATCTCCTTAATCCAATTACCAAAGAATGTGTCTAAGAATATGCCTGAAGGTGTGACAGCTTGTGAAACTGCCACGTTCAAATTACATAAGTCTGCGAAAGGTGTTAATACATAACTGAAGGTGTGAAATGCAGTCAAATGGTTGGGGTGGAGATGGCAAAATGACATTCTACTGTATATTGGTGAAAGAAGGCCCCTATGCCTATTAGCTTGACACAGATAGCCACTTGGGAACTGTTTGACCTCTCTGTGGCCCTCACTGTCCTCAAAGAAATGTCCTTTTTCCTTAAAGTTACCCTGCCAAGTTTTTAAATTAAGGCATACCTAAATAGAAGGCTGTACATAATTACCTTTCCTGTTGCCCATGCCTAGAAACCCTGTTCTGATACTGGGAAAGCTTCATTGAACAGACACCTCCAGTACTGTTGATCACCTGGGTCCCCTGCAGGGCCGGTACAAGGGGTGGGAAGAAGAGACGGATGGCGAGCACCTACTGGATCATTAGGCTTCCTGGTCTCATCTGGAGCAGTGGGTGTGTCTTTTTCCATATTATGCACACTAAGCATGTCTCATATTTGGAGATGGACATGTCTCCAAAAATAGAGGAGACAGTTTTTAGGATGGGAAATATTGGGGAAGCCCAGAGTCGAGGAGATGAAAATGTTGACCTCTGACCAAAAGGCCTGAACGACTGGGCAGGTCTAAAGGCAATGGAGGAAGTCAGTCACTTTTCTGTAACCTCTAAAGCACAAAGCATCTGGGCACACACCCATTTTATGTAGATGTGGGGGTATAGTGACTATGGTAGAACAGTTTAAGTTGGATAACCCTATCCTTAGAGGAGATGACGGAGGATTTTTATGTCCCTTCAAACTCCGAACATTCCCGGTCTGTAATGCGGAGGTCCAGTGATAACAATTTCTTTATCATTTATGTCACTAGTAACAGCAGAATAATAAAAGGAGATCAATCTGGTAGTATCAGATCTACATAGCAGTTTTTCAAAGGGAGCTGGAAAAGAGGTCAAATTAGGCTCTGATAGCCTGGTGGACATGGTAATAAAGGAGAAACTAGCTTTGAAAACAAACCACAAAGTGGGAGGCCAAGTGGGTACAACAGTGTACACATACATTTTTTCATAGAGGGTTCATGAGTTGGGTCCAATGATGGCACAAAGGGTGGCATATTTTGTGATGGAAGCTATGTTATAATAGTACCTTTGTATAGAGTAATGTCGCGTACACACCATCACTTCATGTGATGAAAAAAAAAAACCTTTTTTAAAAACGTCAATTTAACCAGTTGGTAACCGCCCTATAGCCAAAATACGGCTACAGAGCGGTTCCTGTACTCTAGGAGGGCGTCAATGTACGTCCTCCCAGAGACTGCGTTGTGCGCGCCCGAGCGGGCGCGCACACGCGATCGCCGGTGCTCGCCGGGTCTACGGGACCCGCAGCAACAGCACTCGCGGTAAGGAGCCAATGGAAGCGGCTCCTTACCACGTGATCGCGCCGTCCAATGACGGCGCGATCACTTGTAAACAAACCGGCGTCATGTAATGACGCCGGTTCCTCCCTCTCCTCTCTGTACCGTTCGGTACAGTGTGAGAGGAGAGGGAGGGGGGGGGGATCGGGCGGCAGCAGCAGCCGCCGCACTGTGGGCTGGATCTGTGACAATTGCAGTCACAGATCCAGCCATCCCTGCGCAATACTCTGCAGTAAAAAAAAAAGAATGATGAGTGCAATACTCTGCAATACCCCACCCCATACTCTGCAATACCCCACCCCATACTCTGCAATACCCCACCCCATACTCTGCAATACCCACCCTGGGGGGGTGGGGTATTGCAGAGTATGGGGTGGGGTATTGCAGAGTATGGGGTGGGGTATTGCAGAGTATGGGGTGGGGTATTGCAGAGTATTGCACTCATCATTTTTTTTATTTTACTCTGCAATACCCACCCCCCCATACTCTGCAATACCCACCCACCCATACTCTGCAATACCCACCCACCCATACTCTGCAATACCCACCCATACTCTGCAATACCCCCCCCCATACTCTGCAATACCCCCCCCCATACTCTGCAATACCCCCCCCCATACTCTGCAATACCCCCCCCCCCATACTCTGCAATACCCCCCCCATACTCTGCAATACCCCCCCCCATACTCTGCAATACCCCCCCCCATTCTCTGCAATACCCCCCCATACTCTGCAATACCCCCCCAATACTCCGCAATACCCTCAATACTCCAATACCTTGCAATACGTCGCCTATGGGGATTTTTAAGTAGCAACGTTTGGCGCAATTTCACGAGCGTGTGCAATTTTGAAGGGTGACATGTTGGGTATCTATTTACTCGGCGTAACTTCATCTTTCATATTATGCAAAAACATTGGGCTAACTTTACTGTTTTTTTTTTTTTTTAAGCACAAAACTGTTTTTTTTTTAAAAACACGCGTTCAAAAAATTGCTGCGAAAATACCGTGCAAGATAAAAAGTTGCAACAACCGCCATTGTATTCTCTAGGGTCTTTGAAAAAAAAGCATATATAATGTTTTGGGTTTCTATGTAATTTTTTTAGCAAATAAATGATGATTTTTACATGTAGGAGAGAAATGTCAGAATTGGCCTGGGTGCTCCAGAACGCCTGATGGTGCTCCCTGCATGTTGGGCCTCTCTATGTGGCCACGCTGTGTAAAAGTCGCAAACATGTGGTATCGCTATACTCGGGAGGAATAGCAGAATGTGTTTTGGGGTGTAATTTGTAGTATGCATATGCTGTGTGTGAGAAATAACCTGCTAATATGACAGAAACTAGATTTTTTTTTTTTTTTTTACAGAATTTTCAGTCTTTTTTCTTTTATAGCGCAAAAAATAAAAACCGCAGAGGTGATCAAATACCACCAAAAGAAAGCTCTATTTGTGGGAAAAAAAGGACAAAAATTTCAGATGGGTACAATGTTGTATGACTGAGTAATTGTCATTCAAATTGTGAGAGCACCGAAAGCTGAAAATTGGTCTGGTGATTAAGGGGGTTTTCGTGCCCAGTGGTCAAGTGGTTAAATGACCGTGTGTGGGGGAAAACGTCAATTTATGTCTTGTGAAAAACGACCAAAAAAAATTGAAGCATGCTTCAATTTTTTGTGTCATTTTTCAAAACGTCGTTTTTTATTTCACAAAAAATCACCGTGTGTAGCAAAAAACGACATTTAAAACAATGTTTTTAAACCCGCACATGCCCAGAAGCTAGTTATGAAGCAAGCTTCAATGGAAAAGAGTGGTGAACGTAACCTCGCTTTGCTAGAGCATTGTGAAAAAACGATGGTGTGTAGGCAACGTCGTTTTTGAAAATTTAAGTTTCAAAAACGTAGTTTTTTACTTCACAGAAAATGTCGTTTTTTTCCATCACATAAAGTGAGGGGCCCAGATTCAAGAAGCACTTGCGCCCGCGCAACCATAGGTTGCGCGGCGCAAGTGCTTACTTGCTCCGGTGTAACGAGTGCTCCTGATTCAGGAACCTCGTTACACCGACTGAAGCCTAAGATATGACAGGCATAAGCCTCCTTATGCCTTCATATCTTTGGCTGCATTCTTGCGTTGGCCGCTAGGGGGCGCGGCCATTGTGATCTGTGTATAGTATGCAAATTGCATACTAACACCGATTCACAAAAGTTGCACGGGCCCTGCGCACGCAAGGTACGGAGTTTCCGTACGGCGACTTTAGCATAAGGCTGCTCCTACTCATAGTAGGCGCAGCCAATGCTAAAGTATAGCCACCCTTCCCGCTCGTGAAATTTGAATTTCACGTCGTTTACGTAAGTGATTCGTGAATGGCGCTGGACGCCATTCACGTTCACTTAGAAGCAAATGACGTCCTTGCGACGTCATTTGCTGCAATGCACGTCGGGAAAGTTTCCCGACGGAGCATGCGCTGTTCGCTCGGAGCGGGAGCGCGCCTAATTTAAATGATTCCCGCCCCCGGCGGGATCATTTACATTAGGCGCCCTTACGCAGGGCAAATTAGCATAGCGCCCGTGCCATTTACGGAGCTACTGCTCCATGAATCACGGGCAAATCGAAATATTTGTGTGGGCGCAGAGCAAAAATCGTTGCCCTTTGCCCACGCAAATATTGCGCGGTTCTACCTGAATCTGGGCCAGGGTGTGTACACGGCATAAGAGTTACTCTATCAACATGTGAAAATTTAACAACCTATGTAAATTAATAAAAAAACGTTATTCCCACTTTTGCAATACTTTCGGTACAGCCTTCATAGCTTGTAAAATCCAAACAGGGACTTCTTTTTTTTTCATCAATCTTAGTTATCTTCACAGAAAAACTATTGCCAAACCCATTGAAATGTCCAGTAAAAATTAATGTCTCCAAACCTTTAATTTTCTTGGAATAAAACTTCACACTAAGTCCCCCTTAATGCTCAAGACATTACAACCCTGGCAATGAGAATATATCATTCTGCTGGGAACAAAGAGCATTCTCTTTATTAATACCATCTCTGAGAATTTGCCTTTATTTCTGGCCGGAGACGTTGAAGAATTCTGTGAATTGCCCGTTAAGTTGTATCTGTATTTGATGACTGTATGTGATGACACACTACCTCTTCTGTGTCCCATTGTATATCTGTCTTCTTTCATTTAGGGTGTTTAAAAGCTTCCTATTATTGCGAATGCATATTTCAACACACTTGCCTGCCAAAGTGGACTTTTTTCTATAAGTCTAGCTGCAGGACGCTGATAATACATGTGTAATGAGCAATAAACTTTACTGCACGGCTGTCAGATCCACTCTGGTGTGTGGTGTTTGAGATCATAGCACGCTAAGCCTTTTGTGCGAAGTACCGCCACATATCACGAGCTTTCCATTTGCTAGGGAAGAATAAAAAGTCCATAAAAAGTCCAAACTTTTGAGCTGAACTAAATTTTCTCGAAATGAGAGACACTAATCTGAAATGAGTTGTTATGACAACTCTTTCAGTTAATTTAGCATTGGTTTTGTGCCTGGGGGTGCAGATATCAGAGGCCAGTGGTTTTTAAATGGCTGAATATTTGAAGAGTGCTGGCAGGAAGCAAAAAAAATTGCTTTGGCATATTGTAGAATTGCCAGTGGCCAATGACTAATAGACATTAAGGCCAGGTTCACTGACAGCAGGAATGAAATGGTGCGAGTTCAGCTGAACTTGCATCATGTCAGTCCCGACTTCCGGGGCGATTTCAGAGACATCTGTGCGGGTTTTCTGCACAGATGTCAATGGAAATCGCACACCGAAGTCGCCAAAAGATTACTGTAATGCTTTGTACCTGGGTTTACCTAATAACATCATGCACAAACTACAGCTTATTCACGCCATCGTTGAGAGCCCTGCATTGGCTACCCGTGAAGGAATGGGTTCTGTTTAAGACTGGTTGCATGGTGCACAGGGCTACCCATGGCAAGGGGCCAGTGTACCTGCAGGAAAAATTCACCAAGTATGTGCCTAACCGTACCTTAAGGTCGGCTAATTCGGAAACTTTGGTGATCCCTAAATTTCTAAAGAAAAAATGCGGAGGGAGGACGAGTGTGGTCCAGGGAGCACAGTTTTGGAACTCCCTGCCTCTAAAATTAAGGCTTGAGAATGATCTTTTTAAGTTCAGGAAGCTATTAAAAACTGAGCTTTTCAGTCAAGCCTATGGAATTACATAGGTTTTTATAGTTCTTTGATCTGCTAACCATTTTAAATTTTGATCTGTTCCGCTGCCTGTGTGTTTTTTTGGTTGTTGCTGTATTGTTGTTCTCGGCGCATCGAGGCCTACGGGTAACTGACTGCGTTTTGTACCATTTTTGTACCATTTTGTACTTTTAAGAATTTTAATAAATAAATAAATAAAAGCAGTACAGAAATCACTTTGGGGAACATATGCAGCGTCCCATCGATTCAGACGGTGCCATTTCCAGCAATTCCTGCCAATTTGGTATGTGATTTGACATATCAAATTGCATGCCAAACTGCTCCAATCTGAACCAGAGCAGATATTGTAGAGACAATGTTGCGAAAAACAAACAGATGTAATGGAAGTAGAGGAGAAGAAGGAAGAGGAGCAAAGGATATGGAATGGTGGAGGAGAGAATAGTAGAGGAAATGGAAGAGTAGAGGATAGAAAAGGGATGAGCGGGGAGGAAAGAGAAAATGATAGTAGAGGAGATGAGAGGATAGATGAGAAGATAGGAGAGATGAAAAGATATTAGAGAAGACAGCATAGGAGCAAGTAGAGGATAGAAAAGGAAAGAAGTAAGGAGAGAGGTGGGAGGAGGATAAGGTATAACAGAAGAGAGAAGATAGAGGCCAGGAGAGGAGAGTAGGAGAGAAGACGATAAGGGATAAGAGAGGAGAGAGGGAAGGAGAAGAGAGTAGCTGTCAGGCTGGGCGCTTAGCAGCTCTCTTCTCTGTGTTTGGGGCTGCTCAGCCATCGGATAATTGTCAGTACTCATTGTTTCCACAGTGGCTCACCTGATTATAACTACCTGCTCTTCAGTCCCACCTACAGCCAGACCTTACTGGCTATTTAAACTGCCTTGTTCATTCCTTTCCTGCCTTCGTCTTGCCAACATATCTGCCGTTTCTCTGCTGTGTTCCTGTGAAATACCTTGCCTGGCTGACGTCCCTTCTGGTTCCTGATCCTGCTCTTCTGCACCTGACTACGCTGATCTCTGGTTTCCTGATTACTGGCTTGTCTGACTACCTGCGTTGGCTGCCGATTCCTGGTTTATGTTTGGCTATGTTTATTGATCTGTACCATTTTTACCATCACATTAAAAGGTATGATTTTACTGCATTTCTGTCTCAGTCTGATTCATGGTTCCTGACAGTAGCAGAGAAAACGATAAAGGATAAGAGAGGGGAGAGGCAAGGAAAAGAGAAGAGAGCAGCAGAAAAGAGAGAAGCAAGGGGAAGAGAAGAGAGTAGCAGAAAAGTGAGAGGTAAGGAAAAGAGAGTAGCAGGCAAAAAAAGGCAAGGAGACGATAAGAGAGGAGCAGAGAAGAGAACGGCAATGAGAAGAGAGTAGCAAAGAAGAGAGAGGCAAGGAGAAGAGCTAGAAAAGGAGAGAGAAGCGAGTAGCAGAGAATAGAGAGACAAGGAGAAGAGAGTAGCAGAGAAGAGAGAGGCAAGGAGATGAGATGAGAGTAGCAGGAAAGAGAGAGGCAAAGAGAATAGCAGAGAAAAGAGAGGCAAGGAGAAGAGAGTAGCAAAGAAGAGAGGGGCAAGATGAAGAGAAGAGAGTAGCAAAGAAGAGAGAGGTGAGGAGAAGAGATTAGCAGGGAAGAGTGAGGCAAAGAGAATAGAAGAGAAAAGAGAGGCAAGGCGAAGAGAAGAGAGTAGCAAAGAAGAGAAAAGAGAGGCAATGGGAAGAGAGTAGCAAAGAAGATAGGCAAGGAGAAGAGAAGAGATGAGCAGAGATTAGCAGAGAAAAGATAGGCAATGGGAAGAGAGTAGCAAATAAAAGAGAGGCAAGGTAAAGAGAAGATAGTAGTAAAAACAGAGGGAGGTAAAGAGAAGAGAAGAGAGGAGAGTAGCCGAGAAAAAAGAGACAAGGAGGAGAGGGAAGCAAAGAAGAGAGATGGAAGGAGAAGAGAGTAGCAGAGAAGAGACAGGGAAGGATAGGATAGTAGCAGAAAAGAGAGGAGGAGAGGATAGGTAAAAGAAGGGTAGAGTAGAGAAAAGGGCTGGAGAGGAAGGAAGACGAGAAAAAATAAAAACAAAGAAGAGAGATGGAAGGAGAAGAGAGTAGCAGAGAAGAGACAAGGAAGGATAGGAGAGTAGCAGAAAAGAGAGGAGGAGAGGATAGGTAAAAGAAGGGTAGAGTAGAGAAAAGGGCTGGAGAGGAAGGAAGACGAGAAGAAATAAAAACAAAGAAGAGAGAAGGAGAAAGAAAGTGTAGCAATGCAGTGATGCCATATGAACAGGCAGCCCTTGGTATGCTGCTTGGTTACCTATAGAATAATAGCAGCCCAGATCATAATGCAGATATCATATCAAGCATGATTAAATACATTTTTCATCCTTTTGTGCAGAGGACACAAATAGATGAAAATGGATTTTAGTGTAAATAGAAGATGCTAAGAAAAATTAACCCACTACTTAAAAGTGTAAAGAGTCAAAATAAATCACTGAGCATTGACAGATAGCAAATCCCCCACACGGAAATATGCAAAAAGAATTTCCCTAACAGATAAGGTGTCCAATTAACTCCGTGCTTCATTCATTCTAAGGACTGTGAAAACGTTGGATTAGACACACATTAGAGGAAAAAAGAATATTTGCATGTAAACATTTTCAATAGAATTCCATTTTTTTTCTTTTCCTCCAACTGTTCCATCTGGTCAGTTCTGCTGTGCATATCAGAGTTGTAAGAAAACATATGCATTTCATCAAGAATGAGTTTGAAGTTAACTTGTAAAAATAATTGACATTTTATTATCTGTAATAACATGATCTGACATTAATGGAGAGAAGAGGCTGCTCTTCAGATATTTTCATCTGTATTATCTTTTGCAGCCATGCCTTTTTTGTTATGTTTGAAGAGGCTCTTGCGTGCTAATCCTTTTATTTTGATAGAAGCCAATAAAATACTTTAAAAAGAAAACTTAAAGAGCGAATCCAGGCAATAAGTATTATCAGCCGGTGATCTGCTAATGCTATCGGGTAAACATTGCGACTGTTGAAAACAGAAAGTGCACTCAGTTTACTCTTCAGTTTGAGTTTTATGAAATTTAGTGGAGCCAGATTTATTAGTAGGCTTCTCACTGGGTGTCAATGACCCTGAACTGTGAGTCATAGGACACAAATTCTAGTGCCAATGCATGCGCTTGGTACGGATGGCTCATTGGTTGTCCTGTATGAACCCTTGCATGTTAGGGAAAGGGGCACTTGACTGCATTAAAGGGGTTTTAAAGGTACATCCAAGGATTAGCGACCCCCCAGCCCCCCCATTTACTTACCTGACCGCTCGAAAGTTCCACGCCGTGAACGCGCTGGCTTCTCGGCCGGGCTTCTCGGCTTATTCATTGGTTGATTGATAGAAGCGCAGCCATTGGCTCCCACTGCTGCCAATCAAATCAATGATGCGGCGCGCAGGGGGCGGGGCCGAGTGATACAGTCGGCGGCTATAGCTGTATCACAGGAGCACGCCCGCAAGCTAACCCCCTTGAGAGTGAGCCTCCCATGAAGGGGGTTAGCTGATGCAGGGAGGAGCCGAGACAGCCGCCAAGAGACCCCAGAAGACCAGGATCGGGGCCACTCTGTGCAAAACGAGCTGCACAGTGGAGGTAAGTATGACATGTTTGTTATTTAAAATAAACGGGAACCGGGGGGCGCATGCGCGAGGCTCACGATGGAGGACGTGTCCCGTTAGAGCTCCGCACTCTCCGCCACATTGCCGGGACCTAACTAGCCATCTGGACCACTCTACAACCCCGCATTTCCGAGCAATCCCCTCCGGAATACCCACCGCTCCTCCCGTGATGGTTCTAACCGGCCATCGCGGTAAAACAAAGCCAAAACCCATCAAGGAGGCGTTAGCCCGAGCCTCCTCCAAAATGGCGGCGAAGGCCTTAGCCAGACTGCAGGCCGCTCCCCCGGACGAATCTGCACAGGCTGACAGTGGGGAAGATGACTGCTCCGACTCTCACTCTGGCAGCCCCCCCAATCCTCCGGCATCAGGTATGTCTCAGACAGACTTTCTCAAGCACATGGAGTCCATGCTGCAAAAAGCCCTTAAAGTAACATCAGACCAAATAACAAATAGACTGTCCCGTGAAATCAGGGAGCTGGGCCAGAGAACATCTGATCTGGAAACCAGGGTGGACGACCTGGAACTCACCCTCCAAGAACAGGCCCAGGAGCAGGCAGCCTTGCGTGATGAGAACGCCACCCTCCTCTCACGTCTGGAGGACGCGGAAAATCGCTCCCGCAGGTCAAATTTACGCATCCGTGGCATACCTGAGTCCGTCGACGATTTACAGTCCTTCTCAACAGCCCTTTTCCAAGAACTCTCAGCTTCCTCCATACCGATCGAGCGGCTGGAATTCGATCGCATCCACAGGGCACTCACCCGACGTCAGCAGGACGGTCCCCCTCGGGACATTATCGTTAAATTGCATTTTTTCCGTACAAAAGAGCAGCTGCTGGCTGCTGCCCGAAACAAGGACGCCCTCCTGTTCCAGGGCCATGCTTACCAGCTATTTTCTGACCTAGCCCCCCTCACCATTGCCAAGCGCCGCGCCATGAAACCACAGCTACAGGTGCTTTTACAACACCATTTGAAGTATACCTGGCGCTTTCCTTTTGCTTTACAGTTTACCCATCAAGGTCAGCAACACACGTGTACATCGCCGGATTCTCTCCAGCGTCTCTTGGAAACCCTGCGTCTGGTCGTCCCTGCACAATCTTCAGAGACTAATTTGCCCCGCACTCCAGCCCGGGATGCTGCTCATCCATATGGATCAACCCCACAAAGGCCCCACCCGGGTCCATCCTCTGTTCGGAAGGGAACCCCTGCTCATACACCAAAATCCGGTCTCCCTGACCGCCGACTATACTCGCCTCGTTGAGCCTGTTTACCTGACTTTTTTCTTACAGGTTTTTTCTTTACAGTACTCCCCTGATGTCGAAGTTAGCCTCCTCTCCTGAGTTGAGATGATCGAATCGCATGGATCTTCCATTGCACTTCAACTTGCCTATGGACGATTCGTCACTTGAGGCACACAGGGACTACTGGCTTTGGCTTTCTCTCCCTTTGAAGAGGGGATTGCTGTAATCTACCTCCAACCTGGAGGTTGCTAAGGTCCAGATTTACACTTTTCCTAAAAGCTTTTTTTTCTGTATTATTATTTTATTTTTGTTTAAATTGTGTTTTATTTCATGTTGACGTTCCAGACAGTTTGACTGGATTTTTTTTTCTCTCCTTATCTTAAGATCCACCCATTACGGGTGATTATCTAAGTGATGCTGGGTTGATCTCCGCCTGTATTCTACGGCGTGCTGGCTGACATTGACCCTTGAGTGATATTTGAAATGTGCAAAGCCTCTTGTTATAGCTATATCTGTATGAATGGGATACTGCTACCCCATCATCACTAGGTTGTTTATAGTTCCTCTCTGTCCTGATCCCTCCCCTCCCCTTCCCCCCTGATCCCTTCCCCCTGATCCTCCCCCCCCCGATCTTTCCCCTTCCACCCCCCCCCTTACTGCCCCCCACCCCCCCCAACTTCCCTCCTCTCTTTCCCCTTCTCCATCTTCCTACCTTTTTCACCCCCTCCCCACTCTTCCTGCCCCTCACCATATCTTTATTTTCCCGTCCTGATATTCCCACCCATCTCCAATCCCTCCTTGTTCCCCCCCCCCACCTCATTTTTATTTTTATTTTTATTTTTATTTTTTATTTTTTTTCCCCTCCCTCCCCTCTCCCCTCCCCCCCCGAGTTTTTTACCCTTTTATAATGTTTTCCTGATCTCAAAGGGGTCCCCCTTCTCTGGACTCCTTATATGGCTTTGCACAGGCTGGGCTGCAGTTGTCAGCCCAGCTGATTTTCTTGTTATCAGCTATTTTAGCACTGTTTGTAGATATGTACTAATAAGCACTAGTCTCTATCCACCTAACTGTTTATTATATGTCGTTTTATATAATATATTATGTTTCTCCCGCTTGTGGCGGAGAGTCGTCACTGCTCCCCTTTTCCTACGGTCCACCCACCCACGGGCTAGCTGGCTGGCCCCTGTGTTGGTGCACTATTTAGTCGGGCGATAGAGTTACACTCTTCCCCTTCTTTTTGTCCATTTGCTTGCCCTACATGATTGTTCTTATTTTCTTTTTCCTCTTCGCTTTTTTTTCCCTTTCTCCTTTTCTCCCCCATTTCTCAGGTCGGCTGGGCTGCGTGACCCCGATGGTCTCATTTTGCTATCCTACTCCTGATCCTGGATGGCCCCCTTGACTGTGCTCTCGTTGAACGTTAAAGGTCTCAACTCACCGCATAAGAGAGTCAAGGCCTTCCAAACTTTTGCTACTTTGAAGGCAGGTATTGTAGCTCTCCAAGAAACCCACTTTTCAGCTCGCACCACCCCTAAATTTTTCAGTTCCCGGTACCCACAGGTGTATACTGCCTCGGCCTCCACTAAACATCGTGGTGTCCTGATTGCACTGCACCACACCCTTCCCTTCACAGTGCAATCGGAGATCAGGGATCCGGAAGGCCGATACATTATACTAGTGGGACTACTCCAGGATGTTGAAACTACCCTAGTCTCTTACTACGCCCCAAATACTAATCCAAACCCTTTCTTCTCACATCTGTTACAGGTGTTGCGCTCACACTGTAGAGGAACACTGTTCCTGTGCGGAGACTCTAACTCAGTTTTACAGCCGCACATCGATAAATCACCCTATGCTCCTGATCAGTATTCCCCCTCTCTACGCTTTCGTAAACTCTTGCAACAAGCCTCCCTACTTGACACCTGGCGAGAATGTAACCCAACTAAAAAGAATTTCACCTTTTACTCTTATCCACATAAATCATTCTCTAGAATCGACCATATTTTTATCTCAGTAGCCTCCTCCCCCACTTTACTTAAATCCGTAATTCAACCCAGCTCCTGGTCCGACCACTGTGCAGTGCTTACCACCGTCTCCTCCCTAATCCCTTTGTCCACAGACCGCTCGTAGTCCAATTCTCAATCCGGTAACACGCCACTCACTTAAGCTATGGGATAGTCTACGTGACCGTTTTCGACTGTTGTCCACCCATGCCCCGCTACTATCTTTTTTTGGCCATCCGCAGTTCTATCCCGCATACACAGAACCTGACTCTTTTCGTCTATGGCTCCGGGCAGGACTACACAGGATAGGAGACCTTGTTACTGACACGTCCCTCAAGTCCTTTCCAGACTTACAAGCTCAGGCTAAACTTCCCCCTAGGGAATGTTTCCACTACCTACAAATAACTCATTTTGTTCGCTCAATTATAGGGGACTGTTCCTCCCTGGACAGTATGTCCGTCTTTGAAAACATATGTCAATCGGATCCCCACGCCCCTGGTATCATCTCCCGCCTTTATAGTCATTTTACCTCTGACTCCACTGACCCTCCCCTCTACGCTGCACAGTGGTCCAAGGATCTCCAGATAACATTGGATAGGGAGGATTGGATTGGTATTTGGAATCGCACTAAATCCTCTTCCCAAAACATTATAGCCCTTGAGGCCAATTATAAGGTCCTGATGCGGTGGTACCTAGTCCCCGCTAGGATTTCTAAATTTCTACCTTCCTACCCAGCGGGATGTTTTCGTGGATGTGGTGAGAGGGGTACACATGAGCATATCTGGTGGTCTTGTCCGATAGTGAGACGGTTCTGGATAGCAATATTTCAAATAGCCTCCACCCTATTACAAGAAAAAATATCGCCCGACCCATCTCTAGCCCTTTTGAATCATATACAATCAGATTTTACCAGAGCTCAGGTTAGACTCTTGCTTCAACTGACTACTGCTGCCAAGCAAACTATTGCTAGGGCTTGGAAGACCCCAACTATACATATTGCAGAAGTTAAGAATAGGGTGACTCAGGCAATGATCCATAGTAAGATTGAGGCCAGGATTCTCGACCGAATGGCTCAACACGACAAAACCTGGACCCCCTGGGTGGAACATTTTCTACCCCCGGGATTTGATTTAACTCTGTTAGTATCTTAAGATATGATGTGTGCTCGGACCATACTGCATCCGAACCCGTTGGGGTTTGCGCGACTCAGCCGACACCCTTCCTACCCCTCCTACCTTCTCCAGGCCGCTCCGGCCTTCTCTTCCCCTTCTATTCCCCTTGTCTTCTCTTTTCTGATCTTTTTCTTTCTTTTCCTTCTCTGTTCTTAATTGAAATGCTCTCGTTTGTGTTTACTGGGCAAGGCTACTAGCTATTGCCTAGTGTTACATCCCGTTATGTCCCAGTATAATGTACAGAGTACCCCCTTTTTTTTGGTATATATACCTTTGATGATACAGGACCTCCCCTGTCCTTCCCCCCCCCCCTACTTATGTTGATATTTCTGTTAATTTTCTCTTGCTAAGGATTGGTTGGTCCTTTCATCTTTATGAGATATACTTGACAATCCTCATTTTGTATTTTGACCCTCCACACCTTATATATTTTGTAATCGTCTTTAAGCTGATACTTGCCTCTGGTGGATTGTACCAGTATGTTTTCATTTGTGTGGTAACATGCAAATAATTGTTTCTGTACTCTGTCATTTGCTCTTTAATAAAAAATGTGAAAAGAAAATAAACGGGAACCTTTAGTGTCCCTTTAAAGCAGGGGTCTCCAAACTTTCTAAACAAAGGGCCAGTTTACTGTCCTTCAGGCTTGGGGGGGGTGGAAATTGGTGTCAGTGGGGGGAATAGTGCCCCCTCATTGGTGTCGGTGGGAGAAATAGTTTCCCATCATTGGTGTCAGTGGGAGGAATAGTGTCCCATCATTGGTGTCAGTGGAATAGTGTGCCCTCAATGGTGTCAAGGGGAGAAATAGTGTCCCATGATTGGTGTCAGTGGAATAGTGCCCCCCTCATTGGTGTCAGTGGAAGGAATAGTGTCCCATTATTGGTGTCAGTGGGAGGTATAGTGTCCCATCATTGGTGTCAGTGGGAGGAATAGTGTCCCATGATTGGTGTCAGTGGAATAGTGCCCCCCTCATTGGTGTCAGTGGAAGAAATAGTGTCCCATGATTGGTGTCAGTGGAATAGCGCCCCCCTTATTGGCGTCAGAGGAATAGTGTCCCATCATTGGTGTCAGTGGAATAGTGTCCCATCATTGGTGTCAGTGGGAAGAATAGTGTCCCATCATTGGTGTCAGTGGGAGGAATAGTGTCTTATCATTGGTATCATTGGTGTCAGTACCAAGAATAGTGCCCCATAGTTGGTGTCTGTGAGAGGAATAGCATTTAGTATCAGTGAGAGGAACAGTGCCCCAAGGGCCTGATAAAGGCAAGCAAAGGGCCGCATCTGGCCCCAGGGCCGCAGTTTGGAGATCTCTGCTTTAAAGCATGGACGGTGGTGTGAAGAGGGGTGGACAAAGCAGATAAAATACAGGGGTCCTTGGGTGAGTGGACCCCATCTTTTGACTCCTGGCTCCAGTGTGGCAAGACCCCATCACCCCCCATAAAAAAAAAAAAAAAACGTCACAGCTTTATAGGAAAATTGTCACCTTGCTAGCTACAAGTTGTCAGTATAATCCCCAGTAGTTGCTGTTCCGATGGTGCCTGTGCTGAATTTATGGTTAGGATAGGCATGATTCCTGCGTTATAGGAATTTGTGTTCTCAGCTGTGACTTCCATTGTTTGTTCTCTTGAACCTTGATACTTATGGCTTTGAATGTTCATTGAATATATGAAATGATTTTATAAATAAAGCTATGGCCTTGCCCTTTCAATAAAGAGTTTTAGTGTTTTCATTGTACAAGGAAGTTGTAAGGCTTTATGCCTGTGTTTCTAAGAAGTCATGGCTACATGTGGGCATTCAAACATTTACACACATCTCAGTGCCTTTGTGCTCATCCATGTGCACAAAATTGTCATATCATAATAAAGGTTTAAAGGCCAAAGGATTCCTGCTGAATGGCCTTTCAGTTTCTGTGTTCTGTGCTTTAGCTTGCATCTATCCTTCCATGTTTTAGTGTGTACCTTATTTAGCTATATTATGTCCCTGTAGCTGACAATGGCTTGCCCCTGGTCGTTGATCCTGCTCTGTGCATGGAGAATAGTGGGTGAGGTCATCCACTATTCCTCTGGACCAACTGTGGGAATAGGATTGTGTATATATGATTGTAAAAAAAAAATATTTCCCCTTTTATTAGTTGAACTAGATGGAATTGGGTCTTTGTTCAACCAGAATATTTGCTTACCACAACATGGAGACTGTCCCTGGCAAACAGGTGCCCATGGCAACCATACAGTGCCTTGAAAAAGTGTTCATACCCCTTGAAATTTCCCACATTTTGTCATGTCACAACCAAAATTGTTTGTGATAGACCAACACAAAGTGGCACATAATTGTGAAGTAGAAGGAAAATGATAAATGGTTTTCCAAATTTTTTACAAATAAATATCTGAAAAGTGTGGCATGCATTTGTATTCAGCCCCCTTTACTCTGTAACCCCTGACTAAAATCTAGTGGAACCAAATGCCTTCAGAAATCACCAAATTAGAGATAGAGTCCACCTGTGTGTAATTAAATCTCAGTATTAATGCAACTGTTCTGTGAAGCCCTCAGAGGTTTGTTAGAGAACCTTGGTGAACAAACAGCATAATGTAGGCCAATGAACACACCAGACAGGTCATGGGTAATGTTGTGGAGAAGTTTAAAGCAGGGTTAGGTTATAAAAAAATCCCAAGCTTTGAACTCTGTTCAATCCATCATTCGAAAATGGAAAGAGTATGGCACAACTGCAAACCTACCAAGACATGGCCGTCCACCTAAACTGACAGGCCGGGCAAGAAGAGCATTCATCAGAGAAGCAACCCATGGTAACTCTGGAGGAGCTGCAAAGATCCACAGCTCAGCTGGGAGAATCTGTCCACAGGACAACTATTAGTTGTGCAATCCACAAATCTGCCCTTTATGGAAGAGTGGCAAGAAGAAAGTCACTGTTGAAAGCAAGTTCTGTTTGCAGTTTACGAGAAGCCATTTGGGGATCACAGCAAACGTGTGGAAGAAGGTGCTCTGGTCAGATGAGAACAAAATGTTACTTTTTGGCCTAAAAGCAAAACACTATGTGTGGCGGAAAACATCACCCTAAACACACCGTGAATAACAGGGCAAATTTGCTGTCCCCTCAAAATAACTCAACACACAGCCATTAATGTCTAAACCGCTGGCAACAAAAGTGAGTACACCCCTAAGTGAAAATGTCCAAATTGGGTAAAATTGGCAATTTTTCCTCCCCGTTGTCATGTGACTCGTTACAAGGTCTCAGTTGTGAATGGGGAGCAGGTGTGGTAAATTTGGTGTTATTTCTCTCACTCTCTCGTACTCCCATGGCACCTCATGGCAAAGTACTCTCTGATGATCTAAAAAAAAATAATTGTTGCTCTACATAAAGATGACCTAGGCTATAAAAAGATTGCCAAGACCCTAAAACTGAGCTGCAGCATGGTGGCCATACAGTAAATACAGCGGTTTAACAGAACAGGTCCCACTTAGAACAGGCCTCGCTATGGTCAACCAAAGAACTTGAGTGCACGTGCTCAGCATCATATCCAGAGGTTGTCTTTGTGAAATAGATGTATGAGTGCTGCCAGCATTGAAGCCCACAAACAGTTTTCTGAAGACAAGCAGACGAAGGACATGGATTACTGGAACCATGTTCTGTGGTCTGATAAGACAAAGATAAACTTATTTGGTTCAGATGCTGTCAAGCGTGTGTGGTGGAAACCAGATGAGAAGTACAAAAACAAGTGTGTCTTGTCTACAGTCAAGCATGGTGGTGGAAGTGTCATGGTCTGGGGCTGCCGGAACTGGGGAGCTACAGTTCATTGAGGGAACCATAAATGCCAATATGTACTGTGACATACTGAACCAGAGCATGATCCCCTCTCTTCGGAGGCTGGACCATAGGGCAGTATTCTAACATGATAACGACCACAAACACACCTCCAAGATGACCACTGCTTTGCTAAAGAAGCTGAGGGTAAAGGTGATGGACTGGCCAAGCATGTCTCCAGACCTAAACCCTATTGAGCATCTGTGGGACATCCTCAAATGGATGGTGGAGGAGTGCAAGGTCTCTAACATCCACCAGCTCCGTGATGTCGTCATGCTGGAATGGAAGAGGACTCCAGTGGTAACCTGTGAAGTTTTGGTGAACTCCATGCCCAAGAGGGTTAAGGCAGTGCTTGAAGATAATGTTGGCCACACAAAATATTGACACTTTGGGCTTAATTTGGACATTTTCACTTAGGGGTGTACTCACTTTTGTTACCAGCGGTTTAGACATTAATGGCTGTATGTTGAGTTATTTTGAATGTGAGGGGTGTACTCACTTTTGTGAGATACTGTATGTGCTACTCTATTGGTGGCTTGGTGCCTCTCCTTCCCCTTTCCTTATTTAAATGCAGACAAGACCATCAACTATGGGATACCCAAGGTAAAGGCTAACAATCAACGTTAGAACCACACTTTAGGTAGACTGTGTTCTAAAAAGCAAATGCCAAATTGTCATTGGATCTTTAAGAGATGTTTGTGGCATAGTGTCATGTAATTGCTAAGGGGTAAGGCTGGACCCCATGATCACTAAGGGGTATGGCTCGAGAATGCATTTTTTAATGACTGATACCAATTTTACTTCTTACACATATTCTTTAGGCTCATATCCTGCTATCTTTTCTAATGCCGCGTACACACGATCGGAAATTCTGACGAGAAAAGTCCGATATGAGCTTTTGGGTGGAAATTCCGACCATGAGTATGCTATATCAGACTTTTGCTGTCGGAATTTCTGCCAGCAAAAGATGGAGAGCAGGTTCTCTGTTTCCTATTTTCCTATCGGAAAATCTGCTTGTCTGTATGCTTTTCCCATGTGCAAAAAAAAATACATGCTTAGAATCAAGCAGAAGAGCCGAACTGCCTATTGAACTTCATTGATCACGGCTCGTTGTACGTGTTGTACGCCACCGCGTTCTTGATGGTCGGAATTTCCAACAGCATTTGTGTGACTGTGTGAATACAACACAAGTTTGAGCCAACATTCCGTTGGAAAAAAAACACGTTTTTCTTGTCGGAATTTCCGATCGTGTGTATGAGCAGTGATTTAAAAGTACTAAAAACTGTATACAGAGTGAATTTCACATACAGACTGCAGTAGACAGCTCTTGAAGGGATTAATCACATGCAGCCTGTTAATTCTGGGTTTATCACCTGCCAGCAATTAGCTATATAGGGCCAGATCCAAGTAGCGTGGCGCATTGTTGCGTCCGGCGTAGCGTATCTCTGATACGCTACGCCGCCGTAACTTACAGCGTATTTTCCTTATTCTGAAAGAATTTGCGCCGTAAGTTACGGCGGCGTAGTGTAACTTTGGCGGCGTAAGGGCCCGCAATTCAAATGGATGTGATGGGGGCGTGTTTTATGTTAATACGTCTTGACCCAACGTAAATGACGTTTTTTTTTAACGGCGCATGCGCCGTTCGTGGGGGTATCCCAGTGCGCATGCTCGAAATTAACCCGCAACAAGCCAATGCTTACGACGTGAACGTCATTCTACGCAAAGCCATATTCGCGAACGACTTACGCAAACGACGTCAAATTTTCAAAATTCGACGCAGGAACGACGTCCATACTTAACATAGGATACGCCTCATATAGCAGGGGTAACTATACGCTGAAAAAAGCCTTACGGATACGGCGTAAAAAAATACGCCGACCGGACGTACGTTCGTGGATCGCTGTATCTAGCTAATTTGCATACTCGACGCGGAAATCGACGGAAACGCCACCTAGCGGCCAGCGTAAATATGCACCTTAGATCCGACAGCGTACTAAGACGTACGCCAGTCGGATCTAGCCCAGCTTCAGGCGTATCTTGTTTTGTGGATGCAAAAAAAAGATACGCCAGAGCAAAGTAGAAGTTACGCGGCGTATCAATAGATACGCCAGCGTAACATCTTTGAGGATCTGGCCCATAGTGCACAATTCCTATCCCCTCCTGGAATTATTCTGGCTGTTGTCAGATGAAATCACTATTTAAACTTGCATATTCAGCTTGTCTAAACCATTTTAACATTATCTCAACTAGGGGATAAACTAGAGAGTAGAGACCTGTTTTTTTTTTCAGCAATTAAATAAAACGGCTATTCTGACTTATGAGATCTCTTGTTTTCAAGGTCAGGGTTTTGTCCAAATTTTCAATTAATTCTTTGCACAAGTTTTAGACATCTCACATCATTTTTGTCTTTTTCCAACTTTCACTTAAACGGCCCCCGAGCCTTGAATTTGTGTCTGTTCCAGCTCCTTGCTCATTAGCGAGTCCAGTCTGATTAGTATATAATTATAGTATTGCGTTTGTATAGCACAAAATGACCACTGGGACTATCCAGAGACCCAGTAATTATTCTGGACCTTGATGCAACATAAATCTTTTCTTCACTGGATTGCGTTTTGGACTGGAGATGGAATGAGAATTAGACCTGTGAAATAATGAAAGGATGGCGGCATTTTCTACATCTTCCATGCAGTGCAGAGGTGAACAGGGACCGAGAGACAGTCCTTACCAAATAAAGTTCATGCTCTTACTTTTGATTTCCTGAGAAAACTAAGAATGTAAAGGCTTTCACATTGTACAAATTGACACTAGCAGAAAGTGAACTGCAATGTCTAATAATAGTCACAGTTTTATTTTCAGGGCGGCCATTGAGTTGAAACGAAGATGGGCAAGTTCATGAAACCAGGGAAAGTTGTCCTTGTTTTAGCAGGACGCTATGCAGGCCGCAAAGCTGTTGATGTGGACTAATTATTTTCCTGACACAATTTCTCAGGGAGGAAACACATTCTACCGCCTGATTAAAAATTCCTATGGTGAGACAGTGCAATCTACAGACAAAAATATTTCACATGCTCACCTTCCAACATTCAATAGCCAAGAGAGAGACTGAGCTATGGCCCCCACAGCTTTATTAAAAGCATAGAATCACAAAACATGCATTGATTGGTTCACATTATACAGAGACATCCACTCTACCCTCCTTCCCTGTGTGGCTTGCCCTTGGCATGAAGCTTCTCATTGGTCAGTCCATATAAGGGTCTTTCCTATTCCATGTTCTTCTTGAAAATCCATGTGTCATAAAAAGTCCATTGTCAGTTCAGCAAGTTTCCTCCACAAGCTTCACACGGGGGGAGGGGTGGTCTTCCTCTTCCATACAGAGCAAGGAACGAGAAGGGGGTTTTGGAATAAAAGCCATCTAGGAATGCAATAGGGGGATGGGCCGGAGCACACATTCGAAAGATGAGAAGCAGAAGGAGAAAATGGAAGATGAACTTTTCCTTTATCCCTTTTGTATATCCATCCAAGTTGAAATATACTTAAAAAAACATATCTGACAAATCTTATCAAGGAAAACAAGCAGTATTGATCATTCCCATACATACATATGCATAATGCGTATGAAAACAAACAGTATAAGGAATATAGGAAAGAGAAATATTTCAGTGATTCTAATCATAACATAAAATCACATTTTCATTTTAGCACGTCCACCACACTGTCATTGTAAAGAACATTGATGATGGCACCTCTGACCGTCAGTACAGCCACGCCCTGGTTGCTGGCATTGATCGCTATCCTCGTAAGGTGACTGCCACTATGGGCAAGAAGAGAATTGCCAAGCGTTCCAAGATCAAGTCATTCGTGAAGGTGTACAACTACAACCACCTCATGCCAACCAGATACTCTGTTGATATCCCTCTTGACAAAGCTGTGGTGAACAAGGATGTTTTCAGGGACCCAGCTCTGAAACTGAAAGCCAGAAGGGAAGCCAAAGTAAAATTTGAGGAAAGGTACAAGACGGGCAAAAACAAGTGGTTCTTCCAGAAGCTGCGGTTCTAAAGCACTGTTCATGTGGTATACCAATAAAGGGCTTGAAAAAAAAAAGTCACAGAATAAGTTTGAATATTAACCACTTAAGCCCCGGACCATTATTCAGCTCAAAGACCTGGCCACTTTTTGCGATTCGGCACTGCGTCGCTTTAACTGACAATTGCGCGGTCGTGCAACGTGGCTCCCAAACAAAATTGGCGTCTTTTTTTTCGGCACAAATAGAGCTTTCTTTTGGTGGTATTTGATCACCTCTGTGGTTTTTAGTTTTTGCGCTATAAACAAAAATAGAGCGAGAATTTTGAAAAAATGCAAACATTTTTACTTTTTGCTATAATAAATATCCCCAAAAAATATATATAAAAAATATGTTTTCCCTCAGTTTAGGCCGATACGTATTCTTCTACCTATTTTTGGTAGAAAAAATTAAAATAAGTGTTTATTGATTGGTTTGCACAAAAGTTAGAGCGTCTACCAAATAGGGGATAGTTTTGTTGCATTTTTATTAGGACTGAGACTGGATTTACAGTGCTGGATTTTTTTGGGGGGGAAGGAGTAATAAAGGACTTGTCAAAAAGTTGGGATCCCATTGAAAAACTGTTGTCTTTATTTGACAAAGAGGGAATGCCCTCGTTACGCAATACACCCCCTACCCCCTATGGATGTAGCGCGTGGCCACGGAGAATAACGGTGGTGGCAGATGCAACTCTCTGTGTTAACTTAATTTGTCGCTCTCTTTCTCTCGCAGCCGCCGCCATGCCTACTAAGCTAAGAAAGACAAGGAAGCTCCGTGGACACGTCAGTCACGGCCATGGTCGTGTTGGCAAACACAGAAAGCATCCTGGTGGTCGTGGTAATGCCGGTGGTTTGCATCATCACAGAATCAACTTTGATAAATACCACCCTGGTTACTTTGGTAAGGTCGGCATGAGGCATTACCATCTGAAGAAGAATCAGCATTTTTGTCCCACAATCAACTTGGACAAACTGTGGACTTTGGTCAGTGAACAGACCAGACTGAAGAACGCTAAGAACCCAGAGGGACCAGCACCAGTCATTGACGCAGTGCATGACGGTTATTTCAAGGTGCTCGGCAAAGGCAAGCTCCCCAAGCAGCCAGTCATTGTAAAAGCCAAGTTCTTCAGCCGACGTGCCGAGGAGAAGATTAAAGGTGTCAGCGGTGCTTGTGTGCTGGTAGCATAAAAGCTGTATGAAACAATTAAACTTCCATTCTGTAAAAAAAAAAAAAAAAAATATTTGTCATCCAGAGTGGGTCCCCTTTGAACCAACTTCGGAATTATCTACTGCTGCCTCACACAGTCCCCAGACTATGTTGGTCTATAGCATCTTGAATGTAGGCATTTAATTTTAATTCACCAAATAACTACAAGTTTTTTTTTTAATGCGATCCCACGTTCCTGCTTTTCTGTCCTTATGCTAGTTTGGATCTGCCCAGATCTTTGAAGGAAACTGCAGCATCCTATGACTGTCTAATCACCAATTTTCTCCCTGCCTTCAAGACTAGCTGCTATTTTCATACATCTACACTGGGGATTGTGAGCTGATGGCCTGCTGTGCACTATAGTGGGTTGTTTGTACATGTCAAAAATGTGTGTGTGTTTATTTACAACTGACATTTTTGTGAATGAGTCAAGGTACCATGTACCCCTTACTTATCCACTAGGAGGAAACAGGATATCTAAGGGCTCCGTAGCTGATATAGGCCTTTCAGGTTCAAATAATTCCCCCACACCCCCAAAACCACCAGCCCAGGGTTGTGGGGAAGAGTCCCTTTTTCTTATTTAACATAGGCCCCCTCCATGTTAAGGACATATGGCCTAGTATGCTACCCCATTCCCTGCATGCTCAGATTAAGGGTCCAGTATGTGATGGGACCCCACACCATTTTTTGCACAGGGTTTCCCCCTTAAAGTCTGTACTAGTTTTGAAGGGTCTGGTATGGATTTTGTTTTTGTGCGGGATTCACCCTCAATATCCATACCATCTCTAAGAGACTGGAATGATTATAGGGAGAGGTCCGTGTCCTTTCCTATCATGTGTATAGCAAAAGCAGCAAACGTGTTAACCAGTTCCTGTCTGGCCTATAGCAAATTGACGGCGGTAGGGTGCTCGAGCGCGCCCCTGGGGGAGCGCAGCTCCACGATTGGTAGTGAGCCGTTTCCCTAGGACACAGAACATCACCGATCAGGGTAAAGAGCCAATGACGATCACATCTGATCACAGATGATCACATGTAAACAAATGCCAGTTATCGGTTCCTCAGCTCTGTCCCTGTCTGAGGAAAAGAAAGCTGAAACCAGCTTTCCTGTGACAGGGAACATTTACAATCAGGGCACTGATAATCATTGCCCTGATTATTATTGCAGCCCCATCAGTGCCCATCAGTGCAGCATACTAGTGCCAATCAGTGCAGCATACCAGTGGCAATCAGTGCAGCATACCAGTGCCCATCAGTGCAGCATACCTGTGCCAATCAGTGCAGCATACCAGTGCCAATCAGTGCAGCATACCAGTGCCAATCAGGGCAGCATGCCAGTGCCCATCAGTGCAGCATACCAGTGCCCATCATATTGCCTTGTCAGTGCAGCCTCATCAGCGCCTCTTTATTAGTGCCCATTAGTGCCACTTATTAGTGCTGCCTCATCAGTGGCCATCGGTGCCACCTCATCAATTCCCATCAATGCAGCCTGTCAGTGCTCATCAGTGCAGCCTTCACATCAAATTTTATAACAGAAACAAAGAAAACGTTTTTTCAAAATGTTCGGTCTTTTTTCATTTGTTTACCAAAATAAAAAACCCCGGGGTAATTCAATACCCCCCAAAGAAAGTTCTATCTGTTCCAAAAAACATATCATAATTGCATACAGATATAATGTTGCATGACCACGCAATTGTCATTCAAAGCGTGAGAGCACTGAAAATTAGCCTCGGCAGGAGGGGGGTAAAAGTGTCCAGTAGGCAAGAGGTTAATCCACTTTTCCTTGCAAGCTTGCAACCCCTCCCCAACATTGATTCCAAACCATATCCTCCTTGATCCATGGCCTTTTTTTTGCCTATACCTTGGCTATTAGCCTTAACAATAAAATTGATTTGACAGATTTGGCTCCCATTGGCTTCAATGATATTTGGCCAAATCTTCAGGAATTTAACCCAGATGTTTTTGCCTCATCCCTGGTAGGCACGTGCATTTATTTTTTGCCTTACAGGAAGGTGGAGTTTGGCTTTAAAAGTGTTCAAATTATTGTAATATTTTAACCACTTGCTTCTTGCTTACTGGGCACATAAACCCCCTTCGTTCCCAGGCGAAATTTCAGCTTACGGCACTGCGTCGCTTTAACTGACATTTGCGCGGTCGTGTGACGTGGTTACCAAACAAAATTGACGTCCTTTTTTCCCCACAAATAGAGCTTTATTTTGGTGGTATTTGATCACCTCTGCGGTTTTTATTTTTTCTCAGTTAAGGCTGATACGTATTTTTCGACGTATTTTTGTAAAAACAAAAAAAAAATCGCAATAAGCGACTGGTTTGCGCAAAAGTTATAGCGCCTACAAAATAGGGGACAGAATTATGAGTTTTTTTTTTTTTTTTTTTTTTACTAGTAATGGTGGCGATCTGCGATTTTTATTGGGACTGCGACGTTATGGCGGACACATCGGACACTTTTGACACAAATTTGGCGCCATTCACATTTATACAGCGATCAGTGCTATAAAAATGCACTAATTACTGAATAAATGTGACTGGCAGTGAAGGGGTTAACACTAGGGGGTGAGGAAGGGATTAAATGTGTAGCCTGGGTGTGTTCTAACTGTGTGGGGGAGGGGGGTGACTGGGGGAGGTGACGGATGCTGTGTCCCTATGTACAAGAAACACAGATCGGTCTCCTCTCCTCTGACAGCACGTGGAGCTCTGTGTTTACACACAGATCGAGCTCCACGTCCCTGCTGTCTTACCGACGATCGCGTGTACCCGGCGGACATCGCGGCCGCCAGGTACACGCATCGGCTCCCGAGCGATGCGTCGGGACAGTGTTTACCCGCTGCGTGCCCCCCAGTGGCGCGCGCGGGTAATGCTTTTAAATGACATCCAAAGACGTCCAGTTGGCACTTGAGAGCCACGCTGTTGACGTCTTTTGTCAATAGCGCGGGTCTCAAGTGGTTAAATAAACCTCTCACAAATCTGGGCATCTCAAACTGAGCATACAGTATAATAAAATAATTCATAAGCAGAGCTTACCTTCAGTGAAAACTCAATGTCAAAACAATTAGTAGACCCCGAGATACAAGCAGCTACATTTATATGCAAATCTTGACTTTCCCTGTATATGTCGATCTTGGCTTCACCACCGTATGAGTCTCCCTATTGGTATTTTAATATGGTGAGTGGCCTCATTGACCAATAGGGAGGCTAGGAATGAAAAGTCAAGATTTGCATACAACTTCAGCCGAATAAATCTCTAGATTTTCTGAACATCTAGAAGTACAGTTTACACCAAACAAACTATGCATTTTGTTTAAAGTGTACAGATTTGTGAAAGGTTTACTTTAAAAACTGTTTCAGTGTCGGGATCGTGTTTTAACTAAAATGCCAAACTACGGAGACGGGCGCCATAATGACAGATGTCTGAGTTCAAGAGGAGCCAAACTGTTGGCAACACTGTATTGAACCCATATAAATATGTACAATAAAAAAAAATTCTCCTATTGTAAAAGTCCCCTTTTTGTCTGATCAGCCCCTACCCTGTCCACCTTTAGGAAATTCCTGAAAACTCATTTATTCAGGGAAGCCTATCCCACACCCACCTAACAACTGTCCTTGAGCCGCCCCCATCAAATCATTCCCTGCAGCTATTAACTTTTGTACCACCACCCCCCCCCCCCCCCTCCCTTTAGAATGTAAGCTCTACAAGCAGGGCCCCTTCTGTACCTTCTGTATTGAACTGTACTGTAATTGTGTTGTCCCCCCTATACATTGTAAAGCACTGCATATACTGTTGGCGCTATATAAATCGTGTATAATAATAATAATAATATATTTTTTAGGGTCTAACTTTTTGATACATTAAACATTATTGTTAGCGGACATACAGTGGGAAATTAATTAATTGATCCCTGGCAGATTTTGTAAGTTTGTCCACGTACAAAGAAATTAAGGGTCTATAATTTTTATCACAGGTGTATTTTAAATGAGAAAGACAGACTATCAACCAAAAAACATAAAAAAACACACAAAACACATGCTATAAATTAAGTTGCAGTTCAGTGAGTAAAATAAGTATTTGATCCCCAAGATAAACATAACACAACAAGAACACCATCACTACAGTCAAGCATTGAGGTGGAAACGTTATGCATTAGGGCCGTTTCTATGCTAAAGGTACAGGCTGACTTTGCCGCATTATGGGGCCAATGGACGGGACCATGTATTGTAAAATCTTGGATTAGAACCTTCTTTCAGCCAGAACACTGAAGATGGGTCGTGGATGGGTCTTCCAGCATGACAATGACCCAAAATACTGCCAATGCAACAAAGGAGTGGCTCAAGAAGAAGCACATTAAGATCTTGGAGTGGCCTAGCCAGTCTCCAGACCTTAAAGTGGATGTAAAGCCCCTCTCATCCTTTCTAAACTACTGCCATGGTGCTGATCTATAAGGATATAGATGCCTCCTGCATGTATCCTTACCTGTCACATGTCTCCCCCTCTGTCTGTTATAAGATCTGAAAAACTGCAGATTCTGTGGGTGGATCTGTTGTCTGGAGCTCTGTGGGTGGTGTCTTGATGTCAGTAGACTCCCCGCCCACCTTTACACTCCCTTTGTCAACATGCATTTTTTCCTGTGTATTCCTTACACTAAATTCTGCTATGATCACTAACATCCAGTCAAAATCCAGAAAAGTAACCACATGACTTCAGAAAAGGAGTGGGGGTGGGAATTAAAAAAATAATGCCCTTCTCCAAGCTAGTGCATGAGATATGTAAATTACCTGTCACTCACAGCAAGGGGGCGGACCGGACTAAGGTTTTTTTCTGTAAGTCTGTTTTTATTTCACTGAACAATAAAAGAGGATTGCTTAGAGCTGGATAAACTCTGTGTGGCAAGACTGGGCACAGATACAATTCCCTATTAATACCACTATACGACACAAATTATTTTGCACCAGGGAAAGTAAGCTTGTCTGGGAGTTGGATAAAGAAAACTGACGTAAAATTAAGGGATATACTGAAAGATGGCAAACTCTGTAATTATCAGGAACTTGGGGAACACAAAGAAATGTTTGAGTTGAATTGGCTGAGATACCAACAGTTGAAACATTTTGTGGACTCCCTTCCTCGTCCGATCAGGCTAGAGGGAAATTTGCTCCCACTAGAGCGTATGTGTCTAGCCTCGAGCGGATGAGGCTGGATCTTACGGATTTATAAAATATTGTCGGGACTAAAAAATAAGGGGCTACCTCCGTATATTAAAAAGTGGGATGAAGAGTTGGCAACAGGGGACACTGAGAGAGATTTTGGGAAAATATTGAAGATGACGCATATCACTTCAACTAACTGCGGGTTGATAGAAATGAATTTTAAATGTTTATCAAGATGGTATATCACCCCAGATATTGCACATCGATTCCAAGGGGAGACTTCCGGATTCTGTTGGAGGGGTTGTAGACATGCTCCAAAATCAACAGATATTGGCATAAAGTGGTATCAGTAATCAAGGAAATTACTGCAATTAAAATAGCAGTAGACCTGTGGGTGTGTTTGTTCCACGGGACAAACATGACTAGTAAACAGTATATGAGAACCTTGCTCCCCCATATCCTGAATGCAGCAAAGAGCCTGATCCCTAAACAGTGGAAAGATCCCGAGAGCCCAACAATGAAGAATTGTCTTGATAAAATAAATGATATTTATTACATTGAACAGCTTAAGTTTATGGGGGAGGAAGGTGAAAGGGGATTCAAACTTAAATGGCAGGACTGGGTTGACTATAAGTCATCACAGAGTTATCTAGTCCGGATGGTATAGGACAGGAAGTATAGTGAAGTAAAAGTTGACAAACTAAGAGACTGAGGTTCGGAGAGAAAGGGGTGGGTCAGGGTATGGGGGGTGGGTGGGTTTGGGTTAGTCGACTTGGGTAGGGGCACTTTGGTTTTATGATGTAATTTTTTTTTTTTTTTGTACTTTGCCATACTGTGCCCACGCTGGCCCACACACATAATGACATAGCAAACAAAGCAAAACAAAGAGCAAAAAAATTAAAAATCTATATGAAGAAATAACCACATATGATGCAAAGCCACAAATGAGACGCTATGGGCGGTTATACCGTGAGCAGGTCTCCCTGTCCTATGTCAGGGTAGTCTTTTGTTGGCGAAGTCTGAAGTGGAACAAAAAAAAAAAAAAAAAGACTGGGCACAGATTATAGGTAATCTTATACTCTACATTATGACATCAAAAAAATAAATAAAACATTTCGGGTTTACATCCACTTTAATCTTATAGAAAATTTATGGAGGGAGCTGAAATTTTGTTTTGCCAAGAGACAGCATCCTTAAAGATTTAGAGAAGATCTGTAAAGCCCTGTACACACGATCGGTCCATCCGATGAGAACGGTCTGATGGACTGTTTTCATAGGTTAACCGATGAAGCTGACTGATGGTCAGTCGTGCCTACACACCATCGGTTAAAAAACCAATCGTGTCAGAATGCGGTGACGTAAAACACAACGACGTGCTGAATAAAATAAAGTTTAATGCTTCCAAGCATGCGTCGACTTGATTCTGAGCATGCGTGGATTTTTAACCGATGGTCGTTTTTTTTTCTATCGGTTAGGAATCCATCAGTTAAATTTAAAACAAGTTGGCTTTGTTTTAACCGATGGATAAATAACCTATGGGGCCCACACACGATCGGTTTGGACCGATGAAAACGGTCCATCAGACCATTCTCATCGGTTTAACCGATCGTGTGTACGCGGCCTAAGAAAGAGTGGACCAAAATCCCTGCTGAGATGTGTGTAAACCTGGTCACCAACTACAAGAAACTTCTTACCCCTATGTTTGCCAACAAGGTTTTCTTCACCAAGCACTAAGTCATGTTTTGCTTGGGGATCAAATACTTATTTTACTCACTGAACTACTCAATTTATAACATTTGTATCGTGGGTTTTTTTCTGGATATTCTGTTTCTATTATTTAAAATACACTTATGATAAAAATTATAGACCCTTCATTTCTTTGTAAGGAGATCAAATAATTATTTTCCCCACAGTAAGCTTAAAAAATAATAAAAACAATTAGTTGCCCAATTAATACAGACTCAGCTAAATATTCTATAAGCAACCTTTAAACATCTTACATAGATTCAATGCTAGGAAAATAAATGTAAATGTATTTCTGGAATAGAAGACAATATACATTATTGATTTTCATTGAATAAGCTGAATACAATTTTCAAATAACTTAAAAAATGCAATAATTTATTCTATTCTATTTTATTCTACATCATACAATGATTTAAAAAACATTTGATCAAAAGCTATGAACCACTTAATGGGTGTAGCAATTTCCCTTTCTGTCAATGGAGATTGACTAAGCATTTATTAATACTTTCAGTTATTTTTTCTTATCCCATTCAAAATGCAGGCGCACAGAAAGAGGGGTGTTTATTCACTCCAACAAACCTGTTACGTTTCCCGGAATATGAAAAGTACAGGTTTGATATAAAGCAGGATTGAGCTTAAAAAGTGAAACTTTGCAAAGTTACAGGAAAGATTTAGAAATGCTATTTGTGCCTAAATGTACTTGAAAATGTACTGTTTGGACCAGATTCAGGTACATTGTCGTATCTTTGTGCCGGCGTAGCGCATCTCATATGCGCTACACCGACGTAACATTGAGAGGCAAGCTGAGTATTCACAAAGCACTTGCTCCCATATTTATGCCGGCTTAACGTAAATAGGCCGGCATAAGCCCGCCTAATTCAAAGTAGGCAGGTAGTGGGCGTGTTGTATTAAAATGAATCGTGACCCCATGTAAATGCATGGCCGTACGAACGGCGCAAGCGCGCGCATGCTCAGAATCACGTCGCATATACTCCCTAAGATAGGACGGCTCAAAGCGTACGACGTGAACGTAACCTACGCCCAGCCCCATTCACGTATGACTTACGTAAACGACGTAAAATACGACTGCTGTTCCGACGTTTCCGACGTCCATACTTTAACATGACTTACCCCTGCTTTATGAGGGGCAAAATAATGGCTCAGGCAGCAAAGTAGCCACCAGGATCACTTCTAGCAGATGCCAAATCGCCCCATAACGCCGGTTCTAAACGTCAAAGTAATGATGTATATAATGATATATATATATACTGTGGGTGGTCGGCAAGTGGTTAATGTCCATCTGGGCACTTTGAAGTCCAAGCATGTCTTTCATCAACTCACTGACAGACATGGGTCCTGCTTCTCCAATCCTGTTCATATCTGTGTCTGTTTTAGCCTCAATTCCTTCAGTAGAGTTTTCATGATGCCCTTGCCCTATAAATCTCCATTTTCTTTTTTCTTCCATCGCCTAACAATCGAGGACGTGAAGGAGAAAATGATGCCCATACCTCTATGACGTCAGAGATCTCCAGTGGATTGCCAGTTCACTTATGGTGAATAATGGCTCAGGCAGCAAAGTGGCCACCAGGATCACTTCTAGCAGATGCCAAATCGCCCCATAACGCCGGTTCTAATGCCGCGTACACACGGTCGTTTTTCGTCATGAAAAAAATGAAATTTTTCAGCATGTCCAAAAAACTAAGTTTTTCCAACTTCATCATTAAAAACGACGTTGCCCACACACCATAGTTTTTGAAAAATGATGAACAAAGGCGCGGTGACGTACAACACGTACGACGGTACTCTGAAGGGGAAGTTCTATTCACCTTTGGGCTGCTTTTAGCTGATTCCGTGTTAGTAAAAGATGATTCGCGCTTTTTTGTCTGTTACAGCGTGATGAATGTGCTTACTCCATTATGAATGGTAGTTTTACCAGAACGAGCGCTCCCGTCTCATAACTCGCTTCTGGGCATGCGCGGGTTTAAAACGTTGTTTTAGCCCACACACGATCATTTTTTTCAGCCTGAAAAACAACATTTTAAAAATGTTTTTCAGAAGCCGAAAAACGATGTGAAGCCCACACACGATTTTAAATGACGTTTTTAAAAATTTCGTTTTTTTCATGCCGAAAAATGACCGTGTGTACGTGGCATAAACGTCAAAGTAATGATGTATAATGATATATATATACTGTGGGTGGTCGGCAAGTGGTTAATGTCCATCTGGGCACTTCGAAGTCCAACTGACTGACAGACATGGGTCCTTCTTCTCTGATCCAGTTCATATCTCTGTCTGTATTATCCTCAATTCCTTCAGTAGAGTTTTCATGATGCCCTTGCCCTATAAATCTCCATTTTTTTTTCTTCCATCGCCTAACAATCGAGGACGTGAAGGAGAAAATGATGCCCATACCTCTATGACATCAGAGATCTCCAGTGGATTGCCGGTTCACTTATGGTGAATAATAGCTCAGGCAGCAAAGTAGCCACCAGGATCACTTCTAGCAGATGCCAAATCGCCCCATAACGCCGGTTCTAAACGTCAAAGTAATGATGTATATAATGATATATATATATACTGTGGGTGGACGGCAAGTGGTTAATATCCATCTGGGCACTTTGAAGTCCAAGCATGTCTTTCATCAACTGACTGACAGACATGGGTCCTGCTTCTCCGATCCTGTTCATATCTGTTCCTTCAGTAGAGTTTTCATGATGCCCTTGCCCTATAAATCTCCATTTTTTTTTTCTTCCATCGCCTAACAATCGAGGACGTGAAGGAGAAAATGTTGCCCATACCTCTATGACGTCAGAGATCTCCAGTGGATTGCCAGTTCACTTATGGTGAATAATGGCTCAGGCAGCAAAGTGGCCACCGCCTCTGTGTGCCCCATTAATGTCATTAGCTGGTAATGAATCGTAATGAGCAGTTTATAGTTTATTAATTCCAAGCCGTACGGACTTGAAACACAGCCCTTGTTTTGCGGTGGGGCTTGAATTACCTCAGCGAGCGGCTCAGGGACGTGCCTGAGTGCAGTGCAGAACGAATCGAGTGAGCTTGATGGATCAGAGACATGCTCCACAAGCAAGCTGACTGTTTTGTAACACACTGCACTCGCTGATGAATGGGCCTGCGGTGTGGAAGAGCCTGATTTGATAGTTAATGAGGTGTCAAATATTGCAGATGAGTAAGTGTTGAAAATGTCTGGCACGGAGGCCAGGGGTATGTCAGGAGAAAGGGAAAAAAAAAACAGCTACTCATTTGGCTGAAAACATGAAGATTTTCCAGAAAATGGGCACGTGAAGCGAATACAAAATTATGGAATTTTATTTTTTTCGCAAGAACCTAAAGATATTCTGACGTGAGCCCCTTTATGGACTATTGCAATGCAAAGGCTTTTTTTTTCTTTACAGAATTCAGATTTGATTGCTGCTTATAAGCTCGTGTAATGGAGGAAGTACCTCTGGGGAAATGCCATTTTTAAGTCTGACATTGAATGCCCTAACTAAGGGGTTATCAAAGCAACATATGTCCTTATGGAGTGGGAGCACCAATCTGTGTGTAGGCGGGCCCTAGATCCAGGGTAGCCAATCAGGGAGAGTTTGCACACACACGATCATTGGTGTTGTAATCTATCTTGTATATTGTATATAGGCTCATAATAAAGAATATTGGCAGTTTTGTAGGCATGGACATAAGGGAAAATATACTCACCGGCCACTTTATTAGGTACACCTGTTCAATTGCTTGGTAACACAAATTGCTAATCAGCCAATCACATGGCAGCAATTTAATGCATTTAGGCATCTAGATGTGGTGAAGAGGACTTGCTGAAGTTCAAGCTGAGCATCAGAACTGGAAAGAAAGGGGATTTAACCACTTGAGACCCACGCTATTGACAAAAGACGTCAACAGCGCGGCTCTCAGGTTCCAACTGGACGTCTTTGGACGTCATTTAAAAGCATTACCCGCGCGCGCCTCTGGGGGGCGTGCAGCGGGTAAACACTGTCCCGGCGCATCGCTGGGAAGCCGATGCGTGTACCTGGCGGCCGCGATGTCCGCCGGGTACACGCGATCGTCGGTAAGACAGCAGGGACGTGGAGCTCTGTGTGTAATGATGGGGTGTAAACACAGAGCTCCATGTGCTGTCAGAAGAGAGGAGACAGTTGTTATGTCCCTTGTACATAGGGACACAGCATCGGTCACCTCCCCCAGTCACTCCCCTCCCCCCACACAGTTAGAACACACCCAGGATACACATTTAACCCCTTCCTCACCCCCTAGTGTTAACCCCATTCACTGCCAGTCACATTTATACAGTAATCAGTGCATTTTTATAGCACTGATCGCTGTATAAATGTGAATGGCGCCAAATTTGTGTCAAAAGTGTCCGATACGTCCGTCGCAATATGGCAGTCCCAATAAAAATCGCAGATCGCCGCCATTACTAGTAAAAAAAAAAAATCATAAAAAAAATCGTAATTCTGTCCCCTATGTTGTAGGAGCTATAACTTTTGCGCAAACCAGTCGCTTATTGCGATTTTTTTTTTTTTTTCAAAAATACGTCGAAAAATACGTATCGGCCTTAACTGAGAAAAAAAAAGTTTTTTTTTAAAAAAAAAAAATTTGGATATTTATTATAGCAACAAGTAAAAAATATATATATATTTTTTTAATTGTCGCTCTTTTTTTGTTTATAGCGCAAAAAATAAAAACCGCAGAGGTGATCAAATACCACAAAAATAAAGCTCTATCTGTGGGGAAAAAAGGACGTCAATTTTGTTTGGGAGCCACGTCGCACGACCGCGCAAATGTCAGTTAAAGCGACGCAGTGCCGTAAGCTGAAATTTCGCCTGGGAACGAAGGGGGTTTATGTGCCCAGTAAGCAAGTGGTTAAAGAGGAGGTAAACTTCCATCTCTAAATTTCACCCATAGGTAAAGCTATAAT
The DNA here is from genome assembly GCF_905171775.1 of Rana temporaria. Classification (NCBI taxonomy): domain Eukaryota; kingdom Metazoa; phylum Chordata; class Amphibia; order Anura; family Ranidae; genus Rana; species Rana temporaria. Next base: position 183,895,671 of record NC_053495.1, on the reverse strand, counting down.
AAGGCTTATCTATAGTAAGGTGACCAGATTTTAACCACTTCACCCCCCTTTCTGACCAGAGCATTTTTTGCGATTTTGCACTGCGTTGATTTAGCTGACAATTGCGCGGTGCCAGTCGTGCAACGTTGTACCCAAACAAAATTGACGTCCTTTTTTTCCCACAAATAGAGCTTTCCTTTGGTGGTATTTGATCATCTCTGGGGGAAAAAAAGCAATATTTGAACTTTTTGCTATAATAAATATCCCCCAAAAATATATATAAAATAATTTTTTTCCTCAGTTTAGGCCGATATGTATTCTTCTACATATTTATGGTAAAAAAATTGCAGCGGTCGGAAAGTGGTTAAAGAGTTAGTAAACTTCCATCTCAATGAAATCTGGGGACATTTGTTTTGGGCAAATGGTAAACGATTTAATTAGCATGTTTTCCTCAAATTACATATGTATGTGGTATGTGTTTATGGAATAATTGTATGATATAGTTAGAGATAGAGTAGATAGATAAAGTTAATTTCTCACATTTCATCCACGAGATAAAAAAAGTATACTATTTAGAATTTAAGATAGATGTGTGTGTGTGTGTGTTATGGTGGAGAACTGTATATATAGATGGTGTATGGGGGGGGCGAGGACTGGATGGATGGTGTATGGGGGTGAGAACTGTATATATGGATTGTGTATGGGTGGTTGGAGAACTGGATGGATGGATGGTGTGGGGGGGGTTGGAGAACTGTATGGATGGATGGTGTGGGGGGGTTGTAGAACTGTATATATGGATGGTGTATGGGGGGGGGGGGGTTGGAGAACTGTATGTATGGATGGATGCTGTATGGGGGGTAAAAACTGTATATGTGGATGGTGGAGGGTGAGAACCCTTTGTTTGACATACACAATACCCCAAACACTTACTGTACAAATCTCCCAGGCAATCTCAAGAGAGCAGCAGGTAACACGGAGGCTCCGCCTGCAACCCCGCCTCTGTATGCCTCCTGAAGCCAGCCAGAGCCCAAAGCAAGATGAATGCTCCACTTCCCTGTCCCATCTGCAGCCAGCCAGATCATCCGGCAACATTGAGGTTCCACCTTCACCTCCGTGTCCCATCTGTAGCACACTGAGTGGAGGCGCAAAGCACAGGGGGTAGATGGGGAGGGAGAAACTTTGGCCGGCAGAAGAAGAAATCACTGCGGATATGGCGGCATAGTGAGCCACAAGCGGGTCGGGTGAGGCACTGTCTGGGTTAGAGGCGGGCAGAGACACATGTGTCAAAAAATGGACAGGTGGCAACCCTAAGTTCACCCATGCAATTCAAGGACAAAACTGGGTCCTCAATTCCGGGGACTGTCCCCGGAAACCAGGGATGTCTGGTCACCCTAACCTATAGGCATACCTCCCAACTTTCTGAGATGGGAATGAGGGACACCTATCAGCAAAAGTATGCAGGCATAGGACACACCCCTTGCCACGCCCCCTTAAAGGAGAATTGTACAAAAAAATAAGATTGGTTAAACCCACAAGTGCTTTTTTTACCACTACTATTCCTTTGTATTGGCTTTTGGAATTTACAAATTCAGCAATTTAGAAATCAGATGAAAGTTTAGCACTGGGAAACACTTTTTGATAGATAAAAAGTGCATTTTATATACATCTATATAGATCAGACCAAAACGAGGGACAAATGAGGAGAATGAGGGACAGAGGGACATTGCTCCAAATTGGGGACAGTCCCTCGAAATCAGGGACAGTTGGGAGGTATGCTATAGGTAGTGTAAATATCTCCTAAATGTCCATTTAGGAGATATTTACTGTACATAAAAATACATTACTGGCGCAACAATGCCGTTCCTTCAGAGTCCCGTGCTGTGAAGGGTGGCTCCCGTGCACATGCAGGAGAATGACATCATCGCGGCTCCGGACAGTCATAGAACAGGAGTCTGCAGACCCGGAAGCAAGATGGGTGAAGATAGAAGTGGCCTCCAACGATCACATTGCATCACTGGAATTCTTTGTGGAATTTACTAACATATTATATTTTTTTCCATATTTAAAAAGTAAAGTAATCTCAAGGTCAATTACCATTAGTGTCTTTTTTTAATACTTATTTTCCAGACACAGTTTAGGACATCAGACAGCATGAGTTCCATCTTGATACAATTTCCACTTTGCAATTAATGTTTATAAAACAAAAAATACAATGGTGTCTAGAGGATAATAAAATGGCATTACTTTATAATAGCAATTCTGCCAATTTTTTCCAAGTGTTTTATCAAGTATTCGGTCATTTTCTCTAGTGTATTTTGTCACAAAAAGGCTGCCCCCCCCCCCCCCCTCTACGTGTGACGGGAATGCTGAGCGGATCGTCTCAAGATACATGATTGCAGTAAATATGGTGCTTGAACTGAACACCAAAAATAATATTGTGACCTTGAAAGAAAAACACTAGACACTGAAATTGTGCTTCATCTTGTCATATCCTATGTTCCTGGATTCCGCTGTACAGAGACCAATGCAGCCACTGACTGTATGTCATTGTAAATTGGAATGTTTGTATCAGTAGAAAAGTCATTTCAGCTCCATAGCCGACAATTATTTGAAACCCAAGAAAAACAAAACAATACTTCTATATATTTTCATTTCAGGAAACTCAAGGGCAATTTTTGGAAATCTGAATAGGGGATGAGAGTAGTGATTTTTGGAAAACTGATTTTACGGCCGAATTACTGATTTTGCAGTTGGCAAATTTTTGCCTAGATGGAAACGCTATTTTATCTACTTAGGCAAAATGTCTTTAATTACGGTAGTAAATTTTTTACATTTAATTAAAAAAAAATATATAATTAAAAAAGGTCCTTTATTTTTCTTCTATGACAGTGGGCATTCTATCGCTATAAAATATACAGTACAGTAAAACCTTGGATTGCAAGCATAATTTGTTCCAGAAACATGCTTGTAATCCAAAGCACTTGTATATCAAAGCAAATTTCCCCATGAGAAATAATGGAAACTCAAATGATTCATTCCACAACTATTTATTTATAAATCCTTCAGTTCATAAGCCATATAAAAAGATTATAGCAATGTGATAAGTTGTGTAACCATAAAATGTCCATCCACAAATGGAAGCCTCCACAAGGGGATTAGAAGCAAAATCCAACAGGAGCTACAGAGTATAAAAGAGAAGAGAGGCGACTCCAAGTGTACTAAATGTTACTAAATGTTGTACCTTCATTTAATGTAACAATATTGCTACACTAATGCCCTCTACACACGATCGGTTCTTCTGATGAAAACAGTCCGATGGACCGTGTGTGGGCCCCTCGTTTTTTTTCCCATCGGTGAAAAAACTTAGAACCTGTTTTAAAATTATCTGATCTGGTTAAAAAAACGATAGAAAAAAACGATCGTCTGTGGGCAAGTCCATCGGTTAAAAATCCATGCATGCTCAGAATCAAGTCGACGCATGCTCGGAAGCATTGAACTTAATTTTTCTCAGCCTATAATAAGGCTTACCTGTAGGCTGCAAGGCCCCAGAGGCTGCAACACCTAAGGAAGAGGCATAACTAACCAAACACTGCCATGAAGACCAAGGAACTCACCAAACAAGTAAGGGACAATGTTGTTGAGAAGTACAAGTCAGGGTTAGGCTATAAAAAAATACCAAAATCTTTGGTGATCCCTATCAGCGCCATCAAATCTATCATAACCAAATGGAAAGAACATGGCACAACAGCAAACCTGCCAAGAGATGGCCGAACACCAAAACTCACGGACCGGGCAAGGAGGGCATTAATCAGAGAGGCAGCACAGAGACCTAAGGTAACCCTGGAGGAGCTTCAGAGTTCCACAGCAGAGACTGGACTATCTGTACATAGGACAACAATTAGCTGTATGCTCCATAGAGTTCGGCTTTATGGCAGAGTGGCCAGAAGAAAGCCATTACTTTCCGCAAAAAACAAAATGGCACGTTTTGAGTTTGTGAAAAGGCATGTGGGAGACTCCCAAACGTAGAGATGAAGGTGCCCAGTGGTAAGATGTGGCAAGCTCATAGAGACTTATCCAAAGCGACTTGGAACTGTGATAGTCGCAAAAGTTGGCTCTAAAAAGTATTGACTTTATTGGGTGAAAAGTTATGCACATTGGGCCAGATTCACAAAGAGTTACGCCGGCGTATCAGTAGATACACCAACGTAACTCGCAATCTAAGCCCGTCGCATGTTTAAGTGTATGCTCAAACTGAGATACACTTAAACCTACCTAAGATACGATGGCCTGCGCCGTTGTATCTTAGGGTGCAATATTTCCGCTGACTGCTAGGTGGCGCTTCCATTGAGTTCGGCGTAAAATATGCAAATTAGTAGATACGCCGATTTACGAACGTACGCTTGCCTGTCGCAGTAAAGATACGCTGTTTCCGTAAGAGCTATGCCGGCGTAAAGATAAAGCTGCCCCCTAGGTGGCGTATCCTATGTTAAGTATGGCCGTCGTTCCCGCGTCGAAATTTTGAAATTTTACGTCGTTTGCGTAAGTCGTCCGTGAATGGGGCTGGACGCCATTTACGTCCACGTCAAAACCAATGACGTCCTTGCGACGTCATTTAGAGCAATGCACGCCGGGATTTTTTAGGGACGGCGCATGCGCAGTTCGTTTGGCGCGGGGACGCGCTTCATTTAAATGAAACACGCCCCCTACCCGCCAAATTTGAATTCCGCCGGGTGTTTTACGCTACGCCACCGCAACTTTACAGGCAAGTGCTTTGTGAATAAAGCACTTGCCTGAAAAACTTGTGGCGGCGTAACGTAAATCAAATACGTTACGCCCGCCCAAAAGTACGCCCATCTACGTGAATCTGGCCCATTTACTTTTTCTGTTATTTTGTCCTGATTGTTGTTTGCTTCACAAAAAAAAAATTCAAAGTTGTGGGCATGTTCTGTAAATTAAATGATACAAATCCTCAAACAATCCATGTTAATTCCGGTTTGTGAGGCAACAAAACACGAAAAATGGCAAGGGGGTGAATACTTTTGCAAGGCACTGTAGATAAATTAGGACCTACAGTCACCAAAAATTTAATTTTAAGCAGTTATAATGGCATACTTGTAAAATCTTCTTTTTGGTACAAGACTCACTGCCAAGTTGCCTAGCAACCATCTTTTACATACTGTAACTCTACAATGCTTAACTTATAAGCAGACTCTGCTGAGGTATATTCCCTCTTCTTTTGTAACTCCAACAGGTTTTACAGTTGCCTGGGGTTCTTTTTTTTGATGTGGATATAAAATCTATAAGCTATCATTGCCTCCCCCTATGCAGGATGTTTTTTCCATGAAACACAAGATGTTTTCGGAGCCTTCCCTTTACAGCCATGGATGCGCTTCCTTGTGCATGTAGGAAATGTTCCTGGTCTGTTAAGTGCTACCTACACAACACTTACCTTCGGTGCATGAAACATGAATCTGTCATTGCTCCTCTTTAGACTCCACTTAGAAAGATTGCATATTTTAATTCACCTATTTCGGCTTCTTGACTGATGACTCATTTTACAAGACACTCTTTAGAAGACGCAACTTTAGAACCAGCCACCTCAGCTGTAAGGAGGGCTGGCCCTACCATGGGTCCCAGTCCATTGGACCCAGGCAGCACTTTGAGAGGAGAAGTAAACAGAACCATGACTGCCTCTCCTTCTCTTCTATTTACCCAGCAAATTAACAACCAAGATTTTTTTTCAGCAGTTTTGTGTGTCATGATGACAACACCCCTGGGCACCTCAGCCTGCCCAAAACAGCCCTAGCCTGTCTATATACTACCCCAGCCCAGCCCTATACTGCCCTAGCCTGTCTATATACTACCCTAGCCTGTCTATATATTGCCCCAGCCTGCCCCTATGCTGCCTTAGCTTGTCCATTCACATGCTCTGGTACCTACCCATGTGATACCTACCCACGTGGTACCTACCGGAGCATGATGGGACTGTGAGGCCTATATAAATCCGACGCAAGCCGGGCACACGTCATTGCAGCGAGAAGAGCCGGCCGGCGTGTCAACATCTGGAGAAGACGGAAGACGAGAAGAGAAGAAGATGCCGTTACAGAAGAGCGGACTGACCGCCGCCAGTATAGCGGCGGCCAGCCCTGAAGGAGAAGGAACCGGACAGCGGGAGGATAAACCGGGGTGCGCTGAGTCAAGAGCGGAGAGCGACGAATATAGAAGAAGACCCCCCCAGAGCTGAGAAGACCCCCGGAGCAGAGAAGACGTCACAGAAGAGCGGTGAAGACCCCGGAGAGCAGGAGAAGACCCCCGGAAATCGGAAGAAGAAGCCTACCCTGGTAAAAGAGCTGAAGAAGACAGGGGAGGCCTCCGGAGCAGACTAATAAAATATTTTAATACCCTGTGTGGTTTATTTGTGTTTTCTTGCAGGTGAATGGGTAGGGGTACGATGTACCCCATACTCATTCACTTAGGGTGGGGGGCCGGTATCTGGGGGCGCCCCCCTGCCCCAGAGCACCCAACCCCCCCATGTTGAGGGCATGCAGCCTGGTACGGCTCAGGAGGGGGGGGGGGGGCGCTCGCTCGTCCCCACTCCCTTCCTGGCTGGCCGGGTAGCGTGCTTTGGATACGGGTCTGGTATGGATTGTAGGGGGACCCCCTACGCCGTTTTTTTCGGCGTAGGGGGGCTCTCCTTACAACCCATAACAGACCTAAGGGCCCGGTATGCTCCTGAGGGGGGAACCCATGCCGGATTTTTATTTAAAATCCGGCGGGGACTTCCCCCTCAGGATTCATAACAAACGCCGCACACGTGTAGAATTGGCGGGAATCCAAGTCGGATCTCCCGTCGCTTCTATGACGCGCTTGCTGGGATGTGCTGTCACTATTCCAGTGAGTGTGAGATGTCGGCGAGATCTCGGCACCATGTCGCCGAGAATCAGCGCGATGCTGTCGTGCTAAAAACACAATATCACAAACACCTACTGTACTACTCTAGCCTGTCCCTATACTGCCCTAGTCTGCCCCTTGGAATTGAACCTAACAGTATGTCATATAAAAAAAAAATTGGGGGGGGCAGCATTTAATTCTGGATCCAGGCAGCAAAAGTTGGGCCAGCCCTGGCTGTAATGCCGCGTACACACGATCATTTTTTGGCATGAAAAAAACGCTGTTTTAAAAAAATGTAATTTAAAATGATCGTGTGTGGGCTTCACATCATTTTTAGGCTTCTGAAAAACGACTATTTATTTTTTTCGAGCTTGCTGCATTTTTTAACGACATTTTAAACTATGTAGTTTTTCGGGTTGTAAAAAAATTATCGTGTGTGGGCTAAAATGACGTTAAAAACCAGCGCATGCTCAGAAGCAAGTTATGAGACGGGAGCGCTCGTTCTGGTAAAACTACCATTCATAATGGAGTAAGCACATTCATCACGCTGTAACAGACAGAAAAGCAAAAATCATCTTTTACTAACACGGAATCAGCTAAAGCAGCCCCAAAGGGTGGCGTCATCCGCATGGAACTTCCCCTTTATAGTGCCGCTGTACGTGTTGTACGTCACCGCGCTTTGCTAGAGCATTTTTAAAAAACGATGGTGTCTGGGCAACGTCGTTTTAATGATGAAGTTGGAAAAACGTTGTTATTTTTTCATGATGATCGTGTGTACGCGGCATTAGTATATAGCTTTGCTTTGCTATCCCATTTTTCTATTCAGCCTGCTTGAGGATCTAAATTGTGTAAAGCCTCATACACACGCTCAGTTTACTCAGCAAGAACCAGCAAGGCAACTGCTGGCAGAGCTTTCTTGCCGAGTAAACCGAGCGTGTGTACGAGGCTTTCAGGTTTCTCATCAAGAAAACTGCCTAAAATCTCAACAAGAAAAATAGAGAACCTGCTCTCTATTTTCTCGTCGTGATTCTTGGTTTTCCTGCCAAAAAACACGAGAGTGTGTATATTTACCTGTCGCCGTAAAAACCTGTGCATGCTTGAAATGACTTTGACGCATGCGCGGTAGCATCCTAGGCATAGGTAGGGTGCAGCAAGATGGCGGTGACGGCATCGAATGTGATAAGTGCATGCTCGTCGTACACGGTGACGTCACTGCGTTCTTGCCATTCGGTCCTTTTGAACGGAGTGTCTGTACACTCGCGGGTGGCAAGAGATTCTTGCCAAGAATCTTGTCAGGAAAAACAACGTTTTTTTCCTGACGAGATTCTGGCCTGTGTGTACAGGGCTTAAGTCCTCAATTGCAAAAACGTTTTCCTTGCCCATATGTGACTGTGCTGGGTTCCTGAGTGACTGATGGCCAAGCACCAGTACTGTCACATGGGAAAAGATTAGTATCAGTCAATTTTTTTTGAAGTGTAAGTATAGCCAAAAGTGTTTTCCTTTAGCGGATTGTTGACACCCCTGTCAAGTTTTGCCCACAGGGACTTTGGATGAAGCGCCACACAGTCAGTAATAAAAACATAGCGTAGGTTTATTGAATATGCCAGTAATCGGACTGGAAACATTTTTAAAATGCCAAACAGTTGGCCCAAATGTAAATATCCATTACATTGTTACATGCAATCATAAAGTAATCCATAGTAGGTATGCCATAGCATCTATGGTGACCCAACATGTTTCATGAGTTCAGTCTCACTCTTCAGGGGTTGATGCATAGACATGATCTATAACAGTGATGGCGAACCTTGGCACCCCAGATGTTTTGGAACTACATTTCCCATGATGCTCCACTACACTGCAGAGTGCATGAGCATCATGGGAAATGTAGTTCCAAAACATCTGGGGTGCCAAGGTTCGCCATCACTGATCTATAAGGTAAAATAGTAACAAGAAATAACATAGTAAAGAACATGGAAATATGTCAAATAAATTGAGTTATGGGAATCAAACTGAGGGATCCATACTCACAGAGATGCAGGGTGCTGCGTGCCAAAGTCGCACCGGGGGGCGGCGGAAATGTCTCACCCGGGAGCTGTGGGTAAGGGATCCAATGAAGGGTCAGCAGAGCAAAAACAGGAAGGGAGTTTATTAAGGCACGTGGCCACTCATTAAAATTAGAAGAAAGAGGTTTAATCTAAAGCCTCGTACACACGCACGGTTTTCTCCGCAAGAAACAGCTGGCAGAGCTTTCTTGCCGAGTAAACCGAGCATGTATATGAGGCTTTGAGGTTTCTCATCAAGAAAACTGCCCAGAATCTCTTTGAGAAAAATAGAGAACCTGCTCTATATTTTTTCATTGTGAGATTCTTGGCAGTGTTTTGCCGAGAAACCCAATCGTGTGTATACTTACCTCTCAATAGAAACCCGTGCATGCTCGGAATGACTTTGACGCATGCGCGGTAGCTTCCAAGGCATAGGTAGGCTGAAGCAAGATGGCGGAAATGAATGCGACGAGTGCATGCTCGTCGTAGTCGATGACGTCACCGCATTCGTGCAATTCAAAAGAACGGCATATCACTCTGCCTGGGACAGGGGCCTGGGCTATAGAGGAAGCATTGGCTTCCTGTGCTGCCTGCACCAGCTCCGTGCACTCTGAAGCTCTGAAATGGCGGGTCAGCAACCCGTTGATCAAGATCTTGGCTTGCCGACCTGCCATCTCAGAGCATGGGCATGCACTTTAATGGTTTGAGGTCCCAGGCCACATCAGAGTGCTACTCGGGCCACATGTTGAGATCCCCTGCCTTATAGTGCAGTTAGTTGACTCAAATATGGTGGATAGCTCGGAATCTTTGTCTATGGAAAAGAAAATAACTTAAATCTGTTGAAGCTGTGGTCATTCTAAGAGGTAGAGACATGCAACCTTCTGGAAGTACAGGTGGAGAAAACCTTGTCTGCACACAGGAAAAGGTTACTCTCGATGCCACGGAGGTCCCAATCCTGGATCCTCTGCAGGGTTCTCAGGTGAGTGTTGAACTATGTGAGTTGGAAAAGGTCTATGGAAAGTATGTCGGTGGTCCAATCGACAGAGGAGCCTGTTGTCATGTTTAAGGATGGGTTGGATTCATCAGGTTTAATGAATATCATAATGACTTATTTCACTGTTCGTTAAACCAGATGACTCCAACCCATCCTTAAACATATGACAACTGACTCCTCTGCTGATCGGACCACCGACAGGCTTTTTTTTTTAGACCTTTTCCAACTCAGATAGATGTGTATGCTTCTGTCCAAAGCAACATCTAAAAAATGCAACCAGCAAACATACCATGACAGCGTGTGAGTTCAAGATCTTGAGAGATCCAAGGCTCGTATTTTCAGAGAAATGACTTTACGTGGAGTAACCGAATCAAGCACATTTATTGCAGCGGGCGTTTGGTGACAAGCTGTCGCTGCCTGTGCTGCTTATATTAAGGTGTGTTGCACTTTAGTAGTTTCTAATCCAGTTGGGGATACACCTCGAGTCATCTCGACCCCTCAGATACAAAGTTTTCATTTACCGTTTCTAGATGATTGATAACATGCTCAACGTAATGAGCCAAATCCTTTTTCTAAGGCCCTGCAATATCTGGAAACAGACCCAGCGATCCAAGTTAGATATATTAATAAAAGAACCTAAGCCATGAGCCTTATTTTATACACAAGATAAGATGTTATATCTTCTGTATTCGTATGAATAAAAGATATTATCTATATTGCTATCAGGGCCTTTTCCTTTCTCTGCCCATGGTCTCAATAATCCAAGGTGGACCATGTAGTTAGTAGAGAGAAGGGATCTCCTTTCCACTGATGAGGGATCTTCTGCATGTGTACTTTACTATCTTTTATGATTGCATATTGTACTTTTGGTCTGTTGATGCGAAGAACTACAATGCTATCACAGATATGTGATGGGGGAGCATGTACATTCTTTAACCCATGTTGGCATGTAGGTGGGGTGCAGCAGTAATAACACACACACAGTCCCAGTTCAATAAAAAAACTTGTATTGAAACAATGCAAAGGCAGTTCACAAATAACCCAGTGGGAAGGCAGCCCAGCCAGGGACACTCACAAGTTCAACAGCGTGTAGAGAGCAGGTTTCAACTGAACAGACAGCCCCTGTAGAGAGGGGAAGAATGCAGCCTGGCCATCTTGCGCCCAAGCAGGCAGTTGTCCAAAGAAATAGCTAACCCTACACTTTCCATATCCTCGACATGAACCGCTCCTTCCCTACCAGATGGGGTACCTGTCCCTACTTTACAAATTCACAAATGGGTGCCAAACCCAGGAACCAGGGACTTAAAAAGGCTCTGTCTGACCCAAGATGGCTGCAGGAGTCACATTACGTGGCTATATCCAATGGGATAGCTTCCCCGGTAACCCAGGAAACCATTGAGGAGCCATGGTCCTCTTGACTTCCTCCTCTCCAACTGCAGTGTCACTGCAGATAAGCAACAACCTACAGTGGAGAAAGTAGACTGCACCTGCCTACAGGCACATAATAGGCTGGTCTCTTTAGACTCACTGAGTTGCTATGGGTTCCTTGAGTAATGAGCAATTTCTGCCTCTCAGATAAGTTCCAACTGACACCATTGGGCCAGATCCACATAGAAATAGATCGGCGCAGCGTATCAGAGATACGCTACGCCGCCGTACCTTACCTGGCGAAATTTAGAATCCTTAAAGATTTCGCGCCGTAAGTTACGGCGGCATAGTGTATCTCTGGCGGTGGAATTCAAATCAACGATTAGGGGGCGTGTTTCATTTAAATGAAGCGCGTCCCCGCGCCGAATGAACTGCGTATGCTCCTTTTCGAAATTTCCCGCCGTGCACTGCGCTAAATGACGTTGCAACAAGGTAATTTTTTTTAACTTAGACGTGAATTACGTCCATCCCGATTCACGGACGACTTACTAAAAAAAAAAAATTAAAAATATCGACGCGGGAACGATGGGCATACTTAACATGACAAGTCTATCTATACGCCGCAAAATATCAGCTTTAACTATACGCCGGAAAAAGCAGACTAGAGACCCCGTAAAAAAAATGCGCCGGCCGCTCGTACGTTCGTGGATCGTCGGAAATAGCTAATTTGCATACCCGACGCGGAAAACGACGTGAATGCCACCCGGCGGATGCCGAAGTATTGCATCTTAGATCCGAAGGCGTATGAGGACGTACACCTGTCGGATCTAACCCAGATGCCGTCATATCTTGGTTTGAGGATTCAAACTAAAGATACGACGTGGGTGCCTGCGATCGTCTCACGTAGAGGCAGAATGGGGAGATGCCTATGTAAATAAGGCATTTTCCAGTTCTGCCTAGCAACACGACAGAGATCTACTGCTCCCTGTAATCGGGAGCAGTGATCTCTGTCATGTTCTAGGTAGCCCATCCCCCAGACAGTTAGAATCACTCCCTGGGACACACTTAACCCCTTCATCGCGCCCTAGTGTTAAACCCCTTCCCTGCCAGTGTCAATTACACCGTAATCACTAGTGCATTTTTATAGCACTGATCGCTGTATAAATGACAATGGTCCCAAAATAGTGTCAAAAGCTTCCGCCATAATGTCACGGTCATGATAAAAATCGCTGAATTACTAAAAAAATTAAAAATAAATGATAATAAAAATGGCATAAAACTATCCCCTATTTTGTGGACACTATTAGCCGGATTCAGGTAGAGCGGCGTAGCGCTTCCCATTTGCACTACGCCGACGTAACATAGTGAGGCAAGTACTGTATTCACAAAGAACTTGCCTCCTAAGTAACGTCGGCGTAGCGCAAATGGCCCGGCGTAACCCACGCCTACTTCAAAATAGGCAGGTAGGGGGAGTGTTGTATGTTAATGAATCGTGACCCCATGTAAATGAAGGCCGTTCGTATGGCGCATGCGCGCGCATGCTCAGAATCACGTCGGAAATACTCAATGCTTTTGACGTGAACGTCACCTACGCCCAGCCCCATTCACATACGCTTACGCAAACAACGTAAAATACGACGGCTGTTCCGTCGTCTATACCTTGCATGGGCTGCGCCATCTTTTTGGTGGTTTATCTTTACACCGGAAAAACGCCTTACGTAAACAGCGTATCGGGCGCAAGTATGTTCGTGAATCGGCGTATCTAGGTCATTTGCATATTCTAGGTGTAAATCAACGTACACGCCCCTAGCGGCCAGCGTAAATATGCAGCTAAGATACGATGGCGTAGGAGACTTACGCCGGTCGTATCTTAGCAACAGAGAAGCGTATCTCAGACTGAGAATACGCTTAAAGATACAACGGCGTGGATTCGGACTTATGACGGCGTATCTACCGTCGCAAGTTTTTGAGAATCCGCTATATAACTTTTGCGCAAACCAATCAATATACGCTTATTGCTATTTGTTTTACCAAAAATATATAGAAGAATACGTATGAGCCTAAACTAAGAAAGAAATGTGTTTTTATATATATTTTTGGGGGATATTTATTATAGCAAAAAGTAAAAAAGATTGCTTTTTTTTCAAAACTGTCGCTCATTTTTTGCTTATAGCGCAAAAAAATTAAAACCGCAGAGGTGATCAAATACCACCAACCGAAAGCTCTATCTGTGGGAAAAAAAGGACATCAATTTTGTTTGGGTACAACGTCGCACCATCGCGCAATTGACAGTTAAAGTGATGCAGTGCCGAATCGCAAAAAATGCTCTGGTAAGGAAGGGGGTAAATTCTTCTGGGGCTGAAGTGGTTAAGGGGGTGTGGTTGTGGGGCTCTAAAAATACGGTTCAAACGTGCACGTCTAAACGATCCCTAAGAAACGATTTCATGAAAAACAGATTACAGGGCCATTAAGCACCGGATGTGTATGGATTAATTCTGGAGAATAAGGATATCATTTAGTGTCACTTTAAATGTCTACATGGCTACATGCAACCATGTGTTACTGCGGAGCAAACTCCATGCCAAAAAAAAAAAAGGTATTCCATTTTAATACCTATGTGCACACAGAATCTATGTTTAATTAAAAAAATAAAAATAAATTCAATAAAAACATACAGTACATCAAATATTCATTGGCAGGCTCAGCTACACATATGGCAATTTAAATGAACGTCACTAAATTATGATTCCCTGGGCTGACTTGTGTCTGCTGGTGTATTGAGGTTGTTCTTTTAATTAATTGCAATATTAAAAGATCATGTGGAAAAGGTCCAAGTTGTGCTTTGTTTGATGTCTGCCTTCAACCGTCCATTAGATGATAATGGAGCTGACAGTGATGTAGGATAGAGATATTGGCGTTGCGAACGCCTCTGCTGACCGTTTGCCTCGGCTTTAAGTAGGCTCTCCCATCACCGCAGTACATCTCCACTTTCAAGCTATTTAAACAGCATTATTGCCCAGATTTGCAGCGAGCGAGGCGGCTTTGTAGTTTATCAAACAAGAGAATAAGCAAAACAGATTGCCTGCCGGTTGCTCGCATCTTAAGCCTGCCGTGTGCAGCTGCCTGTCCTGCGTGGCCTTTGAAATTATACGCAAAAAGGGTTCATTACTCATTTTCAACAGATGCCAAGAAGTTTTGCAGTTTGCTAATGCAATATAATTGTTTTAATCGGAAACTTTCTGAAATGATTATTTTTCAGTTTTTATGGCTCTTTTTTTTTTTTTTGTACTTTAAAATCTCAGGCCCAGATTCTCGTACGAGTTACGACGGCGTATCTCCAGATATGCCGTCGTAACTCTGAGTCTGAGCCGTCGTATCTTGGTGCCTGATTCAAAGAATCATATACGCCAGAATTTGTATAAGATACGACCAGCGTAAGTCTCCTACGCCGTCGTATCTTAACTGCATATTTACGCTGGCCGCTAGGGGCGTGTACGCTGATTTACACCTAGAAATATGTAAATCAGCTAGATATGCCAATTCACGAACGTACGCCCGGCCGTCGCATTACAGCTACGCCGTTTACGTTAGGCTTTTCCCGACGTAAAGTTACCCCTGCTATATGAGGCGTAGATGAGGCGTACCAATGTTAAGTATGGACGTTGGGCCAGCATCGAATTTTTCAATTTTTTTTTTTTTTTAATATTCAATATTTTGATTTTGTAAAAGGGAAAGGCATACAGAACAGAATACATATTCCAAAAAAAAAAGAAAAAGAAGAAAACAACATCACCACGTCCAAATATTACAGATGCAAAAATATAACATATACCTTATTCTAACCATCAACATAATTTGAACGGATATTTCCTATACTCTATGTATCCCTCTCTCCCCTTTACTATGACTTCTTCGACCTAAAACCTGCCCCCCCCCCCCAAAAAAAAGTCGTTCGTAAGTCGTTCGCGAATAGGGCTGGGCATCATTTACGTTCACGAAAGCATTGGCTTCTTGCGGGTTAATTTGGAGCATGCGCACTGGGATACTTTCACGGACGGCGCATGCGCCGTTCGTAAAAAGCATCATTTACGTGGGGTCACATTAAATTTACATAACACACGCCCACATCTTCCACATTTGAATTAGGCGGGCTTACGTGGCCCTATTAACGCTACGCCGCCGCAACTTTGGTTTGAGAATACGGGACTTGCCTGTCAAAGTTGCGGAGGCGTAACGTAAATAGGATACGTTACGCCCGCACAGAGATGCGCGCTTCTACGTGAATCCGGGCCTCAAAGTTTAGGAACCGAGCCGGTGCTTTTGTTAGAAGTTAAAGGGGTTCAAATAGGCTGGATGTACAATTTTTTACTCACTCATTTTTTAATCACTAAAATCTTACGGCTGCATCTGTACTTCTACGTAGCAGGAACAAGCTTTGGTCAAGCGCTTTGCATGCGATTTTGCGTGTCACATATGGCCAGCCCATTCTCTTGTATGGGCTGTCCTCAGTTTGCTGCAACTGTCGTGTGATCTTGTCGTGCAGCAAGTGCAGCAGAATCAGATGGTGTTTGGAGTGCCATTAAAGAATAATCTCGCCCAAAAGTATGTCACACGTTCTGCCGCCATATGGGTTAGCCAAGATTCTGCCCACGATCCCAAGTCGCCAGGTATTAACGAGGCCTAAAGCCTATGCATGCCTTATAGTAAACATAACATAGTAAACACTTAAAGTGGATGTAAACCCAATTCATGAAATTTGAGCTGGGCACATATATCTGCAGTATTTTGTTATCTCTCTTCAATGAGCTATGTCCCATAGCTCTCTTCTGAACATTTCCTCTGTTATCAGCCTGATAACTCCTGAGAAATTCTCGGACACATTAGACAAAAGCAGCCTGAATCTTCAGTCCGGGGAGGTTGCTAAAATAGATTAGCAGGGAGCAGGTCCTTTTACAAAACACCTCTGAGAAACTCTGCCTATGATGAGAGGGGGTGTGTGCCTTTCCTCCAATCAGCAATCTTAGCTATCTTGGCTGTATGCCCAGACTTCACACTCTGTGTTAACCAGGAAGAGAAAATCTCCTAAAACGATCTCAACTTTCTAAACAGTACATAAATGTAATGACAGCAGATTTACATGTAAAACCTATGTGGGGAGATTTGGTTAATCTCTGTGTATAATCTGAGGCTGTTCACTACTGGGTGTATGGAGGGTTTACATCCACTTTAAAGGAGAAATTCTCTTGTGGATCACAGGAGTGAAGATGGTTCTGCACTCCTATGACCCATTTTTAGCTGACAGTGGGCTAAAGCCCGCTGTCAGCAGATGTTACAGAGCCAGTCCAGGCTCGGGAAGGATCAGAATCATATGGTTGTGATCCGCCCACATGCCTGGACCGGCACCTGGCTCACCCTCTCAGTAAGCCACTGAGAGGCTGAACGACCATTCCTGCCCCCATTTACAGTCCAGTGCTCCAGTGAGCGCACCAGCGCAGAGCAGAGAGCTGGTGACTGATGGAGCACTGAGAACTAAGCGATCGGCAAACTGCATCATTGTTGGTAGATCTAAAGGAGATTGTACAGTCAGATTGTAAAGTGTATAGTAAACCTTACAACTATCCAAAAGACAATGCCACTCTTATGCCCCGTACACACGATCGGAATTTCTGATGGAAGAAGTCAGATGGACTTTTTCCATCGGATTTTCCGATCGTATGTAGCCCATTGGAGTTTTTTATCTGAAATTTCGATGAATTCCATCAGAGTTTAGATATAGAACATGTTCTATTTTTTTCCGATGGAATTCTGTCGGAATTCCAATGTGATTTGGCCGGGCAAAAGCACGATCGTGTGTACGCGGCATTAGTAAGCCCAATCCTACTATGAAGGCCTGTTTTAAACCACTTCCTGTTATTGTGTGACAACACTCTTTCCCTGTCTTCCAACTGCCTCCTATGTTGTCACTCAGTGCAAATTGTCTTGCAAGCCTCCGACGGAGACCGAAAGTGGCCTTTTAACACACATGACATTGTCCACTGAGGTTGTAGGATATTAGCTGCATCAAGATATAATAAAGTAAATATAAAAGTAAATACAGATATTTTATATAAAAAAAAAAAGTTAATTAATATTATTTCATTTTAAATAAAAAAAAATGTTGTTTTTTTTTGCTACACAATGCTTTAGCAAACTAAATGGCATTCAGTTAGGATGCATACCCTACAGTTGTCCAATAAACCTTTCCATTCCATTGGCCAGGGGAATTCTGTTGAAATTAAGCCCGGATAATAAAACAATCCAGGCTGAACTGGGCTCTGGAGATCCCCCATGATATGAAACTGTGTGGCTTGTACATACAATTTCTTAGCTCCCCGATTCCAGCGGATCGGAAATTTTCTTAATAAAGAAATATTCAGAGAGTATTGATTAACGCCAAGTGTTAATGGTGTTAAAGAGTAAAAGCAAGAAATCTGTCATTATTTATAAGCGAAGGAAATGTTTACAAGATTAAATGAAACAACATGATTAATGTTTTGGTGGCTGCTCGTTTATCAAACCTATTTACAGAGTGAACCACACCAAGCATGTGTCACAAGTCTGGAACCAATCCATAGACCAATTAAGAATCAGGAGGAGGTTTAAAGAGGAACTTTCATTATCTACTTAACCAAATAAACAGCACAACAAAACTAATAGTGATAAATATTGTTAAGCTGATGGTCTGTCATCACAATCACACTGAATCTAGTTCTGGATATATTTTAAATGTTATAGATATCCTCCTGCTCCATCACATTTGGTACAGGTCTGGTGGTACAAACATACAGGTTGATAAAACTAGCTAGAAGTTCACCAGGTGAGCGAGCCCCTCTACTGTTATGAATACTAGACTGATGGAAAGATGGCTGATGGAATTCTATATAAAGGTTTCAACCTCTTCTACCCACCAACATTCCACCACCAAGACCTATTTTGTTTATACAGGCTCTCCCACAAGGTGTGTTGCTGGAGGTTGGGGCTAAAGCCTTGTACACACGATCAGTCCATCCGATGAGAACGGTATGAAGGAACGTTCTCATCGGTTAACCGATGAAGCTGACTGATGGTCCGTCGCGCCTACATTGGTTAAATAACCGATTGTGTCAAAACACGGTGACGTAAAACACAACGACGTGCTGAAAAAAAACAAAGTTCAATGCTTCCAAGCATGCGTCGACTTGATTCAGAGCATGCGCAGGTTTTTAACCGATGCTTTTGCATACTAACGATCGGTTTTGACCTGATCGGTTAGGCGTCCATGATTTTCTATCATCACAATCACATTGAATCTGATTTTGGATATAATCTTGAATATGTGCTGAATATCGGACTGATAATTTAATTCTATAGAAAGGGCTCAACCTCTTCTTCCCACCAACATTCCAGCCACCAAGACCTCTTGAGTTGCTATAGGTTCTTCCACAAGGTGTGTTGCTGGAGGCAGGGCTTATGGAGAACATAACTGCCCTTAATGAGCAAATACATTTCCACCCACTTCCCCCATTTACAATTGTACCTGTGGCCTCGTACACACGACCGAGGAACTCGACGGGCGAAACACATCGTTTTGCTCGTCGAGTTCCTTGTGAAACCGTCGAGAAATTCGACAAGCCAATTTTCTCCATTCCCGTCAAGGAAATAGAGAACATGCTCTCTTTTTGGCTCGTCGAGTTTCTCGACAGTTTCCTCGACGAAAATGTACACACGACCGGTTTACTCGGGAAAAAAAAATATCTCCCAGCAAGTTTCTTGCTGGTTTTTGCCGAGAAACTCGGTCGTGTGTACGAGGCCTGAATTACTGCAAATGTCTTTAAAACCCTTCCCTGCTTAGAAAATGAATATAAAGCCTGGATTTTGTAAAGTTTGGCAAAACCAGTATTCCATGACACAAAACTATATAACTTGAAAGGTAAAATGGGGAGGTAAATGAGATGCCTGTGACATCATTGACCTAATATGGCCACATGGTTATATTCGGGCAATGACATTGACCGAATATCACCATGTGGCTATATTAGGTTAATGATGTCACACACATCCTGCCTTCAGCTGGGGGGGTGGGGGCGAACCCCTGCCTGTAGCTTTTTGGCCCAGCGCTTAAAGCTGGCTCACGGGGTTTGGCAAAACATGGGTTCTAACCGACCCCAGAACTTAACCCAATCTCATCCCTAAAGGTCAGTCTACTGCTTCCCCTTCACTATTTGGGAGAGGACCAAGACCCACATACCTGTATATAACTACTGAAAAATCAAGCCTCCTGCCCTGCAAAACAAGGCTGTGTAAATCTCAGAACTGGATAGAGAAAGCACAAATCCTTTGACAGATTACATAGCTCCCATATATGTATTTTTCTGGGTATTTAGGTATTTGCCTGGAGTTCATCTTTAAGGTAAACAATTGCCCACATCCTAAAAACCGAGTCAATATCAGCGGTTCATTGCTATTCAAGCTGTTGACTGATTGGAAACCTTCAAACCTCTCTCCAGTTTCGCTCTACTTTAAATTCAGTAAACAAAGTGGCTCAGACAGGTAGAAAAGTAGTTGGCACCACAGGATTTTTAGCATACTAAAAGCAGCGCAACTTAAAAGCACAGGATCGCAATGTGTCTCAAACAAGCCTGCTGCGACCGGCGTTCAGCACTGTTGTATTACAGAGACAAGGCAATCCGTATTCTATAAGAGCAGTTGTCGTTTTTTTCTGAAATAACTGGGATGTTATGATGCGCTGCCATTGCGGATACAAAAAGTGCTTAGCGGAGGTCTTTTTAATTATTGATTCAATAACTTCTTATCAGACGAGAAACACTTCACGCCCGGCTACCAAAATACAGAACCTTGGAAACAAACTAATTACGGAATGATTTACACAGGAATCCCAATGTTCCCTTAATTATATTTGAAATCATTATTTAGCCATACTTGATTTTATAAGTTAACTGTTCTCAGCAGAGAGGAGGAAAAGTGCAAGTTGTTGATTTATATGACTCCCATAAGAGCCAGAATGAATCGCCTGGACGTATTTTTAACTAGCTAGAAAGGTTATAGGATCTCAGGCAGGATACTCCAGGGAGGAGAATGACAGCTCTTATACAAATTATCTCAAAAGCAAAATGGCACAGACAGCATAGACGTTCCATTTTTTCTTTCTTTTTTTTTTTTTTTTTAAGACTTGACCATAAAATCAAGTGGATGTGCGATTTGCCTGTAATTAATCCTGACCAAGTGGTTTGTGGGTCTAACTCAAGATGATCATGCTCGGCTGTCAACTGCACCTCATTGTTTCGGCTCTCTTAAAGATTTACTTCTGAAGGCCCATAAAATGCTAATTAAAGCTCTTAATTCAAGACTAAAATATGAGAAACATCTACATTAAGAGCTCTTTTTATTCAAATGCAAATCTTCAAGCATTTTTTTTTCTCTTTCATTGTACGTTTAAATGTTCAGATCTTAACCTTTATAACACGCTAAAAATGGAATAGAATTGAATGAGGTTTTTCACATCTTCAAAGTTTTTTATTTTTAAATTAAAAAATCAACTCTATGGCCTCGCAAACATGGGCGACAGAGGGGGCGGTGAAAAAAGGCACCTTCACCCACTGCAAGTTAAAATTCTCATCAGACATTTGCCATGGTCGCATGAAGGTATACATTGCCATATAGATAAATGAGACATAGGTAATCAAATCGAAAACACCACATCCCGGGATATATGAAAAGCAGAAATTTGTGGGAACGGGTAACAAACCCTGGGATTTTTAAGGTGTCATAGTACATAATAGATCCAGAATGATGTAATAGATAAACAAATAATTTAGAGCCGGTTCACACTGGGGCGACTTGCGATCCGACTTCATGTCGCCTCAAGTCGTCCCAAGTCGCGCTGTAGAGAAAAACAATGGAAGTGAATGGGAGCGGTGTTAATACACACGACTCAAGACGATCCGACTTCAGAAAAGGTTCCTGTACTACTTCAATCCGACTTGTAGGCGATTTGTACCCATTGATTTCAATGGAAGTCGCCTCAGAAGTCGGATCACTGTCTTAACTGAAGCGACTTTCCAGGAAGATAACATACATTTCTCAGGCAAACCTCTCCCTCCCCCCTCCCAGAACTGGTTGTTGTTTTATTGGCCACTGGAAAGTCTCCTGTCCTGGAGACGACTTCAAGTTGTGTTGTAAATCGACCCAGATCGCCCTGTGGTTCATTTTCAAGTCATGTCGGAGTCAACTCTGAAAGTCGCGCTGGAAGTCGTGTCGCCCTAGTGTGAACCGACTCTTATTGAAAAATATATAACATATCATAAAAGGAATACAAAACACTGATGATCCCTGTGATAGTTTGGCGGCTTTGAAAAAAAGCAGCAGCAGAACCTGTTAGGGGATGCCCGACATGTTTCGCTAAGAGTTTCATCAGGAGAAATACAACAGGATAAACTACAAAAGAAAGAAAATGGTACATAAACATAGGGCATTAGAGGCAATGCCAGAGATTATGGCAACATAATCCCAGGGTTTGTTACCCGTTCCCACAAATTTCTGGTATACATTGCCATGGTTGCATCATGGTGTAGCGAATATTTTACAATATATTACATTTGCCAGGCAGTATCTCCATAAAGTGGCAGTCATCCTTGGTATCACAACATTTTGTTTTTGGTTACAATAAAAGTTACATCTAGAACACATTTTCGCCCAATATGGGCTTTAGTTGTAGGCTATAACTGAAGCCCTGTACACACGATCGGATATCTGATGGAATCTAATCCGATGGATTTTTTCGTTGGATAGCTGACTTTCATCAGTCTTGCCTACACACCATCAGTCAAAAATCTGATCGGGCCAAAATGCGGTGACGTACAACTCTACAACGAGCCGAAAAAAATTAAGTTCAATGCGTCGACTTGATTCTGAGCATGCATGGATTTTTGACCGATGGAGTTCCGTACAGATGATCAGATTTTTCTATCGTTTTTTTTATCCATAGGAAAATTTAAAACATGTTCTATTTTTTTACACTGATGGAAATAAAACCGATGGGCCCCACACACGATCGGTTTGTCCGATAAAAACAGTCCATCTGTCTGTTTTCAGCAGACAAACCGATCATATTTACGCGACTTTAGGCCCACGCTGGGTGGAAATGCATTAGCATGGGTTCTAAATGTAACTTTTTGTCATGACCAATAAAGAATTTTGTGATCCCAAGGATGAGTGCCGCTTCATGAAGATTTGAGTATTGTTGTATGGCAATCAGGAGCCGATTGTGAGCACCCTCCATCTGCACATAAGACTGAAGGGGTGGTTTTTGGCTTCCCTCCTACTTAAAGTATAAATATGTATTATCTTGTCTGTTCCTAAAATTAGTTAGTCTATCAAAGCTCTGATAATACTAATGGTGATTATATAATAACAATATTAACTATACAAATAAACACAATGCTCAAAGAAGCAAAGGTCTTGTTTATTTACAAAGAAATTAGAAAACTATCATAGAAAACTATGAATATTACTGGTATATAGAAATAAAAGAGCATAGATGCAGTGTCTGCCAGTCCATAATGGGTGCAGGGGTGCCAACCCCCCCCCCCCCCAAAGTTCCCACAGTTAGTTTGCATAATCATAGATCATATTTTTAAATAACTGATAATGTGACTAACAACTGTTAAACATCTTAAAGTAAAAATGTTAGTCAATTAATATTTATTTGAAAATCAGTCATTCTATGTGTGTGGCTGTGCACTGTGCGGGGCGCCAGACTAATGGGTTTCTATTAGGTCCATCATTTTTTTGCACGCAGGTGATTAGACCCTGAGGCTCTAATTGGCTTGTTTTAGGTTGACCTCGGGGGAAAAAAAGCACTGCGCCTCCCACTTTTACTGAATCAATATTCGCCATCGGTTTCTGGCTTTTTGTCTTACCTCTTGGTAGGCTCTATTGATTTTTCTTTTTCCCTTTTGGGGTATAATATATATGGCTACATATGAGTTTTTTCATATATGTTGCAGCCCGACCACCATGGTGTGAGTTGGCAAGCATCTTGGAAAAACAAAACCACATTCCCCTGTGCCTCTCCTGAAGAAGCGATAGTTGTCTCATGAAAAACGTTGAGATTAGTTGCTCAGCTGCTCCAAATTGATGGTGGTATCTTTATGGCATTTGTAGGTCCTATCAAAAAAATGTTTTCATGTCATACACTATTTATGCATTGATGTTCATTAACAAGTTGTTATATCGTATGTGTTTTTTAAATGTTTGTGAATAACATTTTCATATTTTTTTATATATTTTGAATGAGGTGTGACGGTTTAAAAGTCCTATGGGCTAAATATTGTTTGTTGTGTGCATACTACTTTCAGTGCAATTTCAAGTGCCGGGTAGGAGGCGTACTAGCACATTATACCTTTGTCATGCAGGATTTTTTTTTTTTTAACAAGGGTTTACAACCACTTTAAGGGGCATATTTAGCTGTAAATATGATATGTATCAAACATTCACCACAGGTGAATCTGCCAGTTGTATACTTTTAAATGACAGCGATTGACTCACCATCAGTGAATGTTTGGTGAATATAACATTTAATGCTTTATAAATATGCTCCAAGTCTTGCTCATAATATCAATTTTGAATGTAATTACAGCGGTTGTCCTTGTTTCATACTTAACTCAGTTTCTAAATTCAGGATTAAATCTGCTCCACACTCCTTTAGATGAACTAATGCATATTTCAGGCCTTAATGCTCCTTTTTTCGCTTCCTCCATGCATTACGGTAGTTAATATATGTACTGTTGCCTTTTTACTTTGAACTTCATAACCCACAAAAAGTTGATACATGATCCGCTACTTATTTCTAATGAATAAAGAATACTGGCCTTATGTAGTCATGTTTAATTAATCGTCCTACAAGCTTTTCACTAAACTTGGTTTCAAGTGTACACTTTAAGGCGATTTCACTGCTATACCAGAGCCTCTACTCTGTATTTAAAGAATAACTTTACTGGGCACTGTTTTCATCTCCAATGACCAATGGCCATAAACCAACCCTATAAACTCTTAGGTGAGGTCTCGTGGTTGGCTGGTTTTGGTGCCAAGAGCACAAGTCCCTACCCCCGCTCCAGCCCTGCTAGAACACTATCTCTCCTGCTGAGATCAAACCCTCCGCCATCTTGTGCCCTGCTCCTTGCTAGAGGCCTCCATACCACATTCCCATCCATAGACCTTTGTATCCCCAAAGAAGCAATGTCCACACAAGAAGTAGTTTTGCTGCACTTTACTGGTGGTAAGCAGGAAATGGCATTACAGTCACATAAGGACATACATTCCGGAGTCATTTGATATACACAGTCAATCACATTTAGTGGACGGTCCACAGTATTTACAAATGAAAGCATGTACAGCCCCACAGTAGCCATTTCCCTTATTATTATTATTATTATTATTATTATTATTATTATTATACAGGATTTATATAGCGCCAACAGTTTACGCAGCACTTTACAACATCAGGGAAGACATTACAGTTACAGTACAATTTAATACAGGAATGATCAGAGGGCCCTGCTCGTTAGAGCTTACAATCTAGAAGGGAGGGTGAAGTGGAACAGAGGGTAGTAGATGTGGGGGGTGATCAGGTGGGCAAAGTTAAAATACAGTTGTTAGATGTGGGTAGGAGTCTCTCCTATGCCCTGGGTCATTAGTACTCACAGCACTGTGCTGTCCGAAGTCCCCTCCTTGCTAGGTACATCTTGTTAAGGAACCCTCCAGGGAAACAACCTCACATAGGGACCGCCTGCCCTAAAAAGCCTTCTGAAATCTACTCTAGCCCCCACCTCCACAAAGGATGGAACAACTACAGCCAGCTTTTTCTGTGCACAGGTCCATTCCACCCTGCCTTCTGCCCTGTCAAGGGCCTATGTGTGCTGGCTATATCTTCATAGATGTGGGGTGTTTAGCTCCCATGCGGGGTGTTTAGCTTGCTGCTAGGGCTCCTCCTAACCTGGCTTATAAAAGGGCACTGACTTACCCATGAGATGAGCGGGAGGACTCTACCTAAAAGGGGCCTAGCACCTGGTGATACTACCTACTGTAACCAGACACTAATCTGGTACAGAGCCACCTAGTGGCCAAGTAGCTAACTGCACCTGCCTACAAACTTCCAGGAAAAGCAGCAGCCCTTAATAGGAAGAAAACAACACTACTTTGATCCCTAATAGTGATAGTGAATAGACATGGGTTTGCCCGAACCCATAAGGCAGCTGTCATTTCTGAGCCAATGAGCTGTGGCTGGGACATTCCCCTCCCTGCAATTGCACATACACAAAATTACATGGATGCTCATAATACTGACCTATTACGGCTACAAATGAAAAGGACAATAAGTTCACCTTGCACTTTGTACAGGGGAGGGGAAAGTATACTTTGAGGCATGTCCATAAGGTGGAAAATTATTTGGTCACCAGTATAGGGATAAACTTGGGTTCAGTCCAAACACAGAAGTTAGCTGTCATTACATTACGGCTTGATACAATCGATTTATTTGTGGAATCAATTGAAACTTGCAGTGCACATGTATGGAACATTGATTGAATTATGTGTAGCACACTCTACCTTTAGGTACAGTAGGTGTTTGTGATATTGTGTTTTTAGCACGACAGCGTCGCGCTGATACTCGGCGACATGGTGCCGAGATCTCGCACTCACTGGAATAGTGACAGCACATCCCAGCAAGCGCGTCATAGAAGCGACGGGAGATCCAACTTGGATTCCCGCCAATTCTACACGTGTGCGGCGTTTGTTATGAATCCTGAGGGGGAAGTCCCCGCCGGATTTTAAATAAAAATCTGGCATGGGTCCCCCCCTCAGGAGCATACCGGGCCCTTAGGTCTGTTATGGGTTGTAAGGAGAGCCCCCCTACGCCGAAAAAAACGGCGTAGGGGGTCCCCCTACAATCCATACCAGACCCGTATCCAAAGCACGCTACCCGGCCAGCCAGGAAGGGAGTGGGGACGAGCGAGCGCCCCCCCCCTCCTGAGCCGTACCAGGCTGCATGCCCTCAACATGGGGGGGTTGGGTGCTCTGGGGCAGGGGGGCGCACTGCGGCCCCCCCACCTCAGAGCACCCTGTCCCCATGTTGATGAGGACAGGGCCCCTTCCCGACAACCCTGGCCGTTGGTTGTCAGGGTATGCGGGCGGGAGGCTTATCGGAATCTGGGAGCCCCCTTTAATAAGGGGGCCCCCAGATACCGGCCCCCCACCCTAAGTGAATGAGTATGGGGTACATCGTACCCCTACCCATTCACCTGCAAGAAAAGTGGTAAAAACACAAATAAACCACACAGGGTATTAAAATATTTTATTAGTCTGCTCCGGAGGCCGCCCCCTGTCTTCTTTATTAGCTCTTTTACCAGGGGGAGCTTCTTCTTTGACGTCTTCGGGTGGGTGGGGGCCGCCGTCTGGTTATCTTCCACCGCCGGGGGGGGTGGCTTTTAAAAAAGCCCCCACCCCCCCGGCGGGTTTCCTCCGGCGGGGCTCTTCTTCTTCCGCTATCCCGACGGGTCTTCTCCGCTATCCGGGGGGTCTCCTTCTATGTTCGCCGCTCTCCGCTGTTGACTCGTCGCACCCCGGTTCTTCGTCTCGCAGTCCGGTCCCTTCTTCCGTGCTGTACGTCTTCTTCCATGCTGTGAGTTCTTCTTCCGTGCTGTGACGTCATGTTCTTCACTTCTCTTCTTCTCCCGATGTTGACACGCCGGTCCTTCTCGCTGAAATGACGGATGCGCGCCTTGCATCGGACCTATATAGGCCTCACAGTCCCATCATGCTCTGTACCTACCCATGTGATACCTACAGGTCCGGCGTGTCAACATCGGGAGAAGAAGAGAAGTGAAGAACATGACGTCACAGCACGGAAGAAGAACTCACAGCACGGAAGAAGACGTACAGCACGGAAGAAGGGACCGGACTGCGAGACGAAGAACCGGGGTGCGACGAGTCAACAGCGGAGAGCGGCGAACATAGAAGGAGACCCCCCGGATAGCGGAGAAGACCCGTCGGGATAGCGGAAGAAGAAGAGCCCCGCCGGAGGAAACCCGCCGGGGGGGTGGGGGCTTTTTTAAAAGCCACCCCCCCCGGCGGTGGAAGAGAACCAGACGGCGGCCCCCACCCACCCGAAGACGTCAAAGAAGAAGCTCCCCCTGGTAAAAGAGCTAATAAAGAAGACAGGGGGCGGCCTCCGGAGCAGACTAATTAAATATTTTAATACCCTGTGTGGTTTATTTGTGTTTTTACCACTTTTCTTGCAGGTGAATGGGTAGGGGTACGATGTACCCCATACTCATTCACTTAGGGTGGGGGGCCGGTATCTGGGGGCCCCCTTATTAAAGGGGGCTCCCAGATTCCGATAAGCCTCCCGCCCGCATACCCCGACAACCAACGGCCAGGGTTGTCGGGAAGGGGCCCTGTCCTCATCAACATGGGGACAGGGTGCTCTGAGGTGGGGGGGGCGCAGTGCGCCCCCCTGCCCCAGAGCACCCAACCCCCCCATGTTGAGGGCATGCAGCCTGGTACGGCTCAGGAGGGGGGGGGGGCGCTCGCTCGTCCCCACTCCCTTCCTGGCTGGCCGGGTAGCGTGCTTTGGATACGGGTCTGGTATGGATTGTAGGGGGACCCCCTACGCCGTTTTTTTCGGCGTAGGGGGGCTCTCCTTACAACCCATAACTGACCTAAGGGCCCGGTATGCTCCTGAGGGGGGGACCCATGGCGGATTTTTATTTAAAATCCGGCGGGGACTTCCCCCTCAGGATTCATAACAAACGCTGCACACGTGTAGAATTGGCGGGAATCCAAGTCGGATCTCCCGTCGCTTCTATGACGGCTCTGTCTCCATCGCGGCAAGCCAGCTCGGCGCTGGCTCCCGCGATGGGGCTCGTAGGTGCTCAATCTCGCCGAGAAAGAGAGCGAGATTGACACAAAATCGGGTTCGCCTACTGTAGGTGCTAAGTGTAGGGTTTTTGTGTTAGCTGCCAGTACAGGTACATTTAAAAAGGCCTATGCTGCGAGCTAGGCCTGTTTGTTTTTGATCTGGGGGCAGGGAAGTGGTTTAGTGTAGCAGTAGGTGACTGACATGTACTTTAGCTCTTGGGCGCCTCTCCTGTTTCCAGTGGAGAATGTTCCGGAAAAGGGGCAGGGCTGAGTGCTGGAGTGGCATGGGGTACATGTGGGGAGCTCTGACCAATCCCCACCTATAATTGGCAGGGGCCAGGCCTCCTACATATACCCATGGTCAGCCTTCTGGGGGAGGAGTTGTCAGCTGAGTGAACGGAAGGATGGAGTGCTAGACTGTTGTGCAGGAGGAACACCCCCATCTGGGGGGGTGGATCTGGCGGAAGAGCTTGGGAGCTGGGAGGGAGCCTCTCCTTACACGGTCATGGAGAGGTGTCCTGGAACAGGAGCTAGGAGAGACAGTTGGTCCGCACGGTCCAGAGAAAGTCCTTCAGGAAGGACCCAGGGCAGGAGTCAGTGAGAGAAAGCACAATGGAGACCTGCAAGAGGCATGCCATGGGAGCTGGGTGTAGAGCCAGAGGAAAGACTGTGGAGTTTGTGTCTAATCGATGCAGCCATGAGGGCGGGAAGGATTTGCAAGTCGGGCTTGCTGGGATCAGTAGTCCATCATCAAATATCCTCTTCAAATAACATTTGCGGACATAAAAGGGGTACTGCAGGCATCTGGCCTATTCAGGAACATCAATTGAAACTACTAGGACTTGTTCAGAGTGAGGCCTAGTCAGCTGAAGATGGCGGGACAGGAGTACTAATGCTGTGACAGGAAAGTGATGTGCAGGAGGAGAAGTGTCCTGAGGTAAAAGTCTGCAGAAGAGTGCAGAGGAAATATTTTGAGGTAAAAGACTGTCAAGATTAGTGTCAGCCATTTTGCCCTGAGGAATCTGAGGAAGTGTAACGCATGAACCGCTATAACATTTCCAATACTGGTATGAACAGCTATAACATTTCAAATACTAATTCATCCTATGGGCATCCCATGTCCCTATTCACCATCCAAGTTAATCCCCTAATAAAATAACAAAACAAGCAAAATACTTTTCTTTGACTGAACGAGTGTGTCTAATGGATGTCTGGCAGCAGGGTGATATCAGTGGATGTAGTAACTCGTAGCAACCACCCACTACATATGTTTGCCGCGTAATCAATTTTTATTTTCATTTATGTGGTTGATGTGGTTTAAAGCGATTGTTTTGTAGCACTGTGTATGGTCACCATATAACAAGCTAATGAAGAAGGATTGGAAAAAAAAAAGACCCTCCATTAGCTCACACAGCGGAGATTCACACCATGAGTCATTTACATCTGGGAAACGTCTGATCAGGGTGAAGTGTATTTGCGTTTCCAGCGACACCGTCCCCGTGTCTGATATTTTATATTATTATTGTTTCTATGGAAAGCAATTATAATGTATGCTTCCACGCTATCATCCAGGCCGGCAAGGACAATGGTAATTGCTCCTCTTCCCAGAAGCTTTTACCCCCCTCAGAAAAAGAAAACAGGGATAACAAAGCACTTGATTACTTTCCTGGAAGAGTCTCTTTGTTATTCTCCTCTCTGGCTCACAGGCCAATACATTAGGGGGTTCCGCACTTTAAATCTAAGCCTTGGCTGTATATTAATTGGATCCTGTATTGCTGCTTTATCATAGACTGTTCATAATGACATTGATACATCGGACGCCCCCCGCCGTGTCATTCGCCATTTTCTCTCCAAATTACTATATAATGTAAAACTATTGTGTGTTGAATACACAGAGCCGTGTTATTTGCCCGACATTTACAAAGTGTCTCTTATAACACTCCGAGAATAATCTGCCTATGTCAGGAGGAGTTGTGTGTATATAAAGCTTTACAATCACTTTAACTACTGTATATATCTTATGTCTTTCTTTCTTTCTTTCCATATTTAACTATATATCCTATCTCTCTAACTATATTAGTTACTATATATATTATCTATCTATCTATCTATTTAACTAAATATACAATATTTCTCTCTAAATTGATTTATATTCTATCGATCTATCTATTTATCTAGATACCTCTATCTATTCAACTATATATCCTAGATTTCTCTCTAAATCGATTTATATTGTGTCTATCTATCTATCTATCTATCTATCTATCTATCTATCTATCTATCTATCTATCTATCTATCTATCTATCTATCTATCTATCTTTCTATCTGTCTGTCTGTCTGTCTGTCTGTCTGTCTATCTATCTATCTATCTATCTATCTATCTATCTATCTATCTATCTATCTATCTATCTATATCTATTCAACTAGATATCCTAAATCTATTTATATTAGATATACCTGTCTGTCAATCAATCTATCTGTTTGTTTGTCTGTCTATCTATCTATCTACAGTATCTATCTATCTATCTATCTATCTATCTATCTATCTATCTATCTATCTATCTATCTATCTATCTATCTATCTATCTATCTATCTATCTATCGTATCTATCTATCTATCTATCTACACTATATTAACAAAAGTATTGGGACACCAGCCTTTACACACGCATGAAGTTTAACAACATCTCAACATCTCAGTCTTAGTCCGTAGGGTCCAATATTGAGTTGCCCCCCTTTGCAGCTATAACAGCTTCAACTCTTCTGGGAAGGCTGTCCCAGGGCCGATGATACCACTAGACAAACTAGGCAGCTGCCTAGGGCGCCCGGCCACTGATGTTCCTACTCTCTTCTCTCTGCAACAAGCAGCTAAGTCTCAGCATCAGCAGGCAGCGGCCACTCTGTTTGCACATAGGGTCAGAGGCGCATCGGCGGGCGAAGGACACTACACGTATGTGTCCCGACTCCAGCATGAATGGAAGCAAGCAAACATTCATTGATGGGCACTGGTAGGCTGCATTTGATGGGCGCTTGGGAGGCTACATTTTATGGGCGCTGGTGAGGCTACATTTGATGGGCGCTGGTAAGGCTGTATTGATGGGCGCTGGTAAGGCTGCGTTGATGGGCGCTGTTGAGGCTGCCTTTGATGTGTGCTGGTAGGCTGAATTTGATGGGCGCTGGTGAGGCTACATTTGATGGGCGCTGGTGAGGCTGCATGATGGGTGCTGGTAGGCTACTGTAACGGAATGGCCCGTGACACCCAGAGACTTTTGAAGGATGTGGGGTACTCCTGTGCCAGCTTCACTAATGACTCTTGGGTCTAGGGTCATCCTATGCCCCTTTTGGGCATAGGATGGCTGAGAAATGATAATTCATGTATTGCAGGAGATCTTGAAATATTACAAGTTGTTAAAGTCTGACTCCAACAGGTCAATGGAGTGTTTTCATTCAATGTGGGGACACATGTTTTTGAGGTGGAAATTGAGTCTGCTCCTAGATATTCCATTGTGTGATGCTAATACTGTTTTGTGTCTATTGTACTAATTAAGTCTGTAAAGTCAGATGTCTAACTTTGAGGTGTTAATTGAGTCTGGCTTCTGAAAGACCTTTCATTGTGGATGCTAATGACACTGTATGGTGTGAAATACTATTGATGATAATATGTGATGTGAATAGCAGGTGAGAGTCATAATGTCTGACTTCTCAGGTGTAGTAATTAGGTCATGTTAATTATGTCAGACCGGTGCCAAAACGTCTGACATAGGAATGTGTATTATGCAGGTGAATAGCTTATTGTCGGAATCAGGACGTCTGGGGGATAATTAACTCATCTGAATGTCATTATCTAAAAGAAGGTGTATTGAAGCCCCATTGTGTGATGTGTGGGTGGAGTGTGTCTTTGTTCCTTTGATTACTGTAACATGTTTGTACTGTATATAAGAAAGCTAAGGTACCATTAAAAATATTCATTCATTTTGGAACCAGTAACAGAGCTGTGTGTGAGTCTCGTTATTCTGGGAAATGAAATGGGTCGTGTCTGATGTCTGTCGGACTGTCAGATAAGCTGTCATGGGGCGATGGAATGGAATATCGTAAACGATGGTGACTGTTACAGCTACATTTGATAGGTGCTGGTGAGGCTAAATGTGATGGGCGCTGGTAAGGTTACATTTTATGGGCACTGATGAGGCTGCATTGATGGGCGCTAGTTAAGCTGCATTGATGGGCACTGATGGGCTGCATTTGGGTGCTTCATTAAAAAGGTGGGGTATACATTGGCAGGGTAAAGGGGGCGTATTCAGGGGAGCCAGGGGGGGGGGGCGGCAAAATTAGGTTTCGCCTAGGGTGTCAAAACTTCTTGCACCAGCCCTGACCTGTCCACAAGGTTTAGGAATGTGTCTATGGGAGCTTGCTAGCTCTCTATCTATTTGACTAAATTGTATATTTTTCTCTAAATCTATTTATATTGTATCTGTCTGCCTATCAATCTATCTGTCTATCTGACTATCTGTCTATCTATCTGTCTGTCTATCTATCTATCTATCTATCTATCTATCTATCTATCTATCTATCTATCTATCTATCTATCTATCTATCTATCTATCCTTTCTTTATTCCATGTATATTCAGCGTTGAAAGTTGAGCCTGGCAGCCATTCCTCAGGCCTAATGAGCACTCCCCAAAGCCCAGACTTAGCACTAATTTTAGCACCTTGTAATTAACATTCTCTTTATCAAGGACAGTGGTGATGGGAGCGGGTCCTGCTTGGGGAGCGCAGTATTCCTCAGTTAGCGGTGCTTGCACTGTATAGGAACGTTAGATGTTACATTTGTTTTTAATTGTAATTAATCATAAAAGCGTAACACGTGACACGGATGGCTTAGACTGGGTTCATTGTGTTTATACACATACATATTTTTTCAATTATCTTATATTTTTTTTATTTATAGGGCTGAATCAGGTTTTGGTATCATGTGAGTAATTAATATAAACTAGAAAAGTCTGCAGCGGGGGAAAGAGGTAATGGGGGTGTAACAAAATCCCTGATACATGTAAAGAGGAATATTATTATTAAAGCGACTAAACTCTGGTTTAAAAAAAATTATATTGTATGTATTGTTAAAGTGGTTGTAAACCCACTATTTGGACTTTTACCTACAGGTAAGCCTATAATAAGGCTTACCTGTAGGTAAGGAGAATATCTCCTAAACCTGCACGGTTTAGGAGATATTCCTCCCGCAATGCGGGCGGCGCATGCGCAGGGGGGAATCCACGGCTGAAGGACCGGCATCCGCCGGACCCTGCCGCTTTTAAATCTCCCACGCGCACGCGCGGGAGTGACGTCATCGCCGCTCCAGCCAATCACAGCGCTGGAGCGGCGATACCCGGAAGACACGCCGGAGCAAGATGACATCCTGCTCGGCGTGGACCAGGTAAGTGGTACACACCTCGTTCCGAGGTAAGTATTTCATAATAGGCTAGTATGCGGTGCATACTAGCCTATTATGCCTTTTGCATTGCAGGTTTGGGGGAAAAAAAAAAAAGTTTATGCGGTTTACAACCGCTTTAACTTTTAAAAAAAGTCCCTTCTGTTGCTCTCAGCCTCCTCTAAATTCCCTTTTTTTTTTGCTTCAACATTAACACCTTGTAAATGGTGATGCAAATAAAAGAAGGTGAGAAGGAGAGAGCAGAGTGACATCAGTCTAACGCTACTATGTTCACTGTCCAGTCACTGGTTATGGGTGGGGAAGAGTCCTTCTCTTCCCCACCAATAGCCAGTGACTGGACAGTGAAAGGAGTAGCAGTAGACTGATGCTCTTATCTCTCAGTCACTCTGCTCTACTCTTCCCCACCCATAGCCAGTGACTGGCCAGTGAAAGGAGTAGCAGTAGACTGATGCTCTTATCTCTCAGTCACTCTGCTCTCCTCTTCCCCACCCATAGCCAGTGACTGGACAGTGAAAGGACTAGCAGTAGAATGATGCGCTCATCTCTCAGTCACTCTGCTCTCCTCTTCCCCACCCATAGCCAGTGACTGGACAGTAAAAGGAGTAGCAGTAGAATGATGCGCTCATCTGTCAGTCACTCTGCTCTCCTCTTCCCCACCCATAGCCAGTGACTGGACAGTGAAAGGAGTAGCAGTAGACTGATGCACTCATCTCTCAGTTACTATGCTCTCCTCTTCCCCACCCATAGCCAGTGACTGGACAGTGAAAGGAGTAGCAGTAGACTGATGCACTCTTCTCTCAGTTACTATGCTCTCCTCTTCCCCACCCATAGCCAGTGACTGGACAGTGAAAGGAGTAGCAGTAGAATGATGCACTCATCTCTCAGTTACTATGCTCTCCTCTTCCCCACCCATAGCCAGTGACTGGACAGTGAAAGGAGTAGCAGTAGACTGATGCACTCTTCTCTCAGTTACTATGCTCTCCTCTTCCCCACCCATAGCCAGTGACTGGACAGTGAAAGGAGTAGCAGTAGAATGATGCACTCATCTCTCAGTTACTATGCTCTCCTCTTCCCCACCCATAGCCAGTGACTGGACAGTGAAAGGAGTAGCAGTAGACTGATGCACTCCTCTTCAGTCACTCTGCTCTCCCCTATCTATCAGCACACTTCTTGTTATGCTTCTCTCTCCCCCAATCTGAGCTCTGCTGTACAGTAAACTACAAAAGGCTGATGCCAGTTAAATGTAGCTACTTTTACTGCTTGCATTTTTTAATTCATGTACATTCAAAGATGTATTACTGTAATAAATACAGAGCTGCACTAATGTATGAGTTTTTTTTATCTGCTTGGAGTTCTGCTTTAACCCTTTCACCATACATGGGCAGTGATTAAGGTGTGTGTGTGTGGGGGGGGGGGGTCACGCACACACTGCACGTTTGCTAAAGCTGGGATGTGCATGTAAATTTGATACGCTGATTGCGATTGGTTGACTGTACAGATGAGACACCTGACCACTTCCACAGACCCCCCCGTAGTGCTGTCCTCTCCTGTGAGATCTCCCCCCATGCCGGATGCCACTGGGTAGAGGGGAGTGGGGGAGGGGGATCAGCACATATCTGTTTGCCGATCTCTCCTCGCTAGAATGAACATGAAAGCATTATGTCTTATGTCACTTCCAGCTTCAGCTGTCACTTTCCCCACAATCTGCATTCCATTATTTACAGTGGAAGGCAAGTGCCAATGTCTCACTAATAGGAACCTGTCGCAACAAAATGCTATTACATTAGGTGACCAGACATCCCCAGTTTCCGGTGACAGTCCCCGGTTAGAGGACACTGTCCCCAGACCAAGTCTGTCCCCGGTTTTGTCCCCTGATTGGATTATTACAGGAGTTGGGGCAATTTCAAAGACAGTCAGTGCAGAATTACACACCCCTGCCCCGCCACTCCTACTAGCTTAGGAGGGTGTATTTTTTCCATTACCTGTGCCCCTTTCTTATGATTGCTTTAACTGACAATTGCATGGTTGTGCGACGCTTGTCTAGACCCTTAAAGAGGATGTCCGCTGAAAAAAAAAATATTAAAAGTCAGCAACTACAAATACTGCAGCTGCTGACTTTTAATATCGACAGACTTACTGTACCTGTCCTGGAGTCCAGCGCCGTCCGCAGCAGAGGACGAGCGATTGCTCATCACTCTGCTGCCCCCCGCCATCCTCGGTGAGGGAACCAGGAAGTGAAGCGCTCCGGCTTCACTGCCCGGTTCCCTACGGCACATGCGCGAGTTGCGATGTGCCTGCTGATTGGCTCCCGCTGTGCTCTGGGAGCCGAGTGTTCCCAGAGCACAACGGGGGGGAGGACGGGAGGTGACGTCATGCCCGCAGTCTTTCCGCAGACTGTGGCCGGAAGTGGGTGCAAATACCTGTCTTTAGACAGGTATCTGCACCCCCCTCCCCCCTGAAAGGTGTCAAATGTGACACCGGAGGGGGGTGGGTTCCGTTCACTTTCACTTTCACTTTAGGGGGGAGCTCCGCTTTAAAAACATAGGGGCAGATCCACAAAAGAATTACGCCAGCGTATCTCTTGATACGCCGCGGAATTTCAAATTTTGCGCGTCGTATCTTTGTTTTGTATCTACAAAACAAGATACGACTGCATCTTGGATCAATCCGACAGGCGTACGTCTTAGTACGCCGTCGCATCTTAGGTGTATTTTTTCAGCGGCCGCTAGGTGGCGTTTCCGTCGAATTCCGTGTTGAGTATGCAAATTAGCTTGTTACGCCGATCCACAAACGTACGTCTGACCGGCGCATTTTTTTTACGTCGTTTGCGTTCGGCTTTTTCCGGCGTATAGTTACCCCTGCTATTATGAGGCATACTCAATGTTAAGTATGGTCACCGTTCCCGCGTCGCCTTTTGAATTTTTTACGTCGTTTGCGTAAGTCGTTCGCGAATAGGGATTTGCGTAGAATGACGTCACCGTCGTAAGCATTGGCTTGTTCCGGTTTAATTTCGAGCATGCGCACTGGGATACCTCACGGACGGCGCCGGCGTAACGAGTTCTCCTGATTCAGAGAACTTGTTACGCCGACTGCAGCCTAAAATCTGCGTGGCATAAGGCTCTTATATATACGTCATTTGCCGCAATGCACGTCGGGAAAGTTTCCAGACGGAGCATGCGCTTTACGATCGGCGTGGGAATGCGCCTAATTTAAATGATTCCCGCCCCCGGCGGGATCATTTACATTGCGCGCGCTTACGCCGGGCAATTTTGCCGGCGCGCCCTCGCAATTTACGGAGCTACTGCTCCGTGAATCGAGGGCAGCACAAAATATTTGCGTGGGCGCAGGGCAAAATCATTGCCCTGTGCCTCCGCAAATAAAGCGCAAGTCGTACCTGAATCTGGGCCATTGTTTACGTCGGGTCACGACGTATTTACATAAAACACGCCCCCATCACATCCATTTGAATTCCGCGCCCTTACGCCGCCGTAACTTACGGCGCAAATTCTTTGAGGATTCGAAAAAAATAGTTACGGCGGCGTAGTGTATCTTAGATACGCTGCGCCCGGCGGAGATATGCGCCGAGGTACGTGAATCTGCCCCCAAATTTTTTACAACCCGAAAAACGGTCGTGTGTACACGGCATAGGCCTTTATTTTTAGTGGAAACCAACACATTAATTTCCATCTCTGTTTCATATTTCTCTTTTCAAGTTAGGGCTTGGGTCAGTTTAAATATGTACAGATTCCTCCAATATGTATTGCGGAAATGTTTCCTATTGGAACTATGTCTATATACTGTGTGGGAATGTTTGCAATCCATTTTAATGAATCAGGCGTGCTAATGTACCATGAACGGCAGCCCAGGGTGGGAAGTTCCTAGACTTGGTTGCTGCAATTTAATGAAGAAAATATTGTTTTGATCATGCGTATCTAGACTAATACCTGGGGTACTGATTGTTTATGTTGCTTCCTTCATAATGTTTCATCTGCAATCTGCAGACCACACAAGAACAAACATTTGGAAAGGGAATTACTAATATTTGCTATATTCAAAAAAAAAGCAGCTGTGTTATTATTTCCTAGCTATAAAAGCAATGTGGATGTAGCAACCTCCTAGTATAATTTTTGCCTTGCTCTGCTCAGAGGAGCGATGATCTTTTGCTTTGGTCTGTTTGTGGTTTCACAGGCTGGGAGTTTGATTGTTTCCCCTGCCTCTAGGAGAAGCTTCCAGAGCTTAGAGGGAAATTCAACTGACGCGCCTGAATATTTACTATGCTCTTGGGCAATGGTCTAGGAGGGGTACTAAATAGGCTGGAACTCAGATCAGACAGTTTTTTCCCCCATGAGGAATCAATCATTGATCTTCAGGGGTTGCTTGCCCTAAGGCATCTCTGGACTGATTGACCAGCTTCTCTATGAAGGGATTAGGCCTGTAGATGTATCTGCTATAGTGTTTGTGAGTAGAGACTATTCTGCCAACTACAGCATGGTCACCAGCCATAATCCAATAGTCTGTCCTCACTATATATCATGATCCCCAGCTGTGAAACTTTAACTATTCTGAAAACTACTTCATGATCCTCAGCCATGAGCCTATAGACCAGTGATGGCGAACCTTGGCACCCCAGATGTTTTGGAACTACATTTTCCATGATGCTCATGCACTTTGCAGTGTAGTGGAGCATCATGGGAAATGTAGTTCCAAAACATCTGGGGTGCCAAGGTTCGCCATCACTGCTATAGACTATTCTGCAAAATATCTCATGGTCCCCAACTGTGAGCCAATACACCGTCCTGCAAATTAACTCATGGTCCCCAGCTGTGAGGCTTTAACTATTCTGCCAACTACCGCATGGTCACCAGCCATGAGCCAATAGTCTGTCCTCACTATATATCATGATCCCCAGCTGTGAAACTTTAACTATTCTGCAAACTACTGCAAACTACTTCATGATCCTCAGTCATGAACCAATAGACTATTCTGCAAACCATCACATGGTCACCAACTGTGAGAGATAGACAGTGATACCTTTACTGAGAGAAGAGTGTCCTCTGCTCACCAGGTCAAATCAGCAGTTCCTATGGGGGTAGTGCTGTTTTTATTTATTTATTACAGGTATTTAGTTAGCACCTCAAGGAGCTTACAATCTAATGTCCCTAAGTCATACACATACTAGGGCCAATTTAGACAGGAGCCAATTAATCTCCCAGTAAGTCTTTGGACTGTGGGAGGAAACCCACACAGGCACAGTGAGAACATTCAAACTCTGTGGCGGTAGTGCCATGGTTGGGGTTCAAACGGACGACCTTAATGCTGCTAGGTGGAAGTAATAACCACTTGGCTGCACTAGTACTACATGAAAAAATAGAGTTGTACAATGTAGAGAAACAAGTTGCAAACTTTGAACTTGGTTGACCAACAAAAGGCAAAACCTCAGCAATGCTGAGGTCAACGAATGGCTAAATAAACCTTTTATTGCCAGAGCCATTTTAGATATTTTTTTTTTTTTGCACGTGTAATTAATAAATAATTTTGGGCCAGATTCACAGAGGAGATACGACGGCGTATCTCCTGATACACCGTCGTATCTCCTGTCCTATCTATGCGGCTGATTCATAGAATCAGTTCCGCATAGATAGCCCTAAGATCCGACAGGTGTAATTGACTTACACCGTCGGATCTTAGGATGCAATACTTCGGCCGCCGCTGGGGGGTGTTCGCGTCGTATTCCAGCGTTGGGTATGCAAATTAGCAGTTACAGCGATCCACGAAGGTTTTTCCCGTTGTTACGTCGGCGCAAGTCTTTTTTTGCTGTCACAAAGTTGGGTGTGCTTTAACATGGTGTAAAATTACTCCACCATGTTAAAGTATGCCCGTCGTTCCCGCGTCGCTTTTGAAATTTTTTTTTTCGGCGTAAGTACGTTACGCACGTCGCGATTCACAAACACGTCAGGCCGCCGTAAGTTCGCGCAAAGCACGTCGGGAAAATTGCGAACGGAGCATGCGCAGAATGTCCGGCGCGGGAGCGCGCCTAATTTAAATGGTACCCGCCCCATTTGAATTGGGCCGGCTTGCGCCGGACGACTTTACGTTACACCGCCGCAAGTGCTTTGAGGATCAGGCACTTACACTGAAAACTTGCGGCGGTGTAACGTAAACGGGTTACGTTACACGGCCGCAAATTTTGGTGAATCTGGCCCATAATTTCCAATGGCATAGTTCACACCAGTGCGGTCAGTTGCGGGTGTTTCAGTTTCAGAAAAAAAGTAGAACATGCTGCATTTTTCTTGCACTGGACTGTGCTGAAACATGATAAAATGCATCAGCAATGCATCAAAATGCACTGGAACGCACCAAAAAAGCACTGGACCTCGGTACTTAAAAAAAAAAAAGCAGAACAAAATAATAAAAAAAGAATATAGAATGTATCCAGAAATGCATCAAAAAGGCACCATGTTTTTGTGGTGTGAACCAGCCCTAAATGGGGACATTTTTTGTATGTTTAGGTGCAGTGTTTTTGATGCGTTTTACCGAGTTCCAGTACAGTTCAGTGCAGAAAAAATGCAGCATGTTCTATTTTATTTTTTTCTGGAACTGACCACACTGGTGTGAACTATGCCATTAGAAATCATATAACCTACTACCCACCATGTGTTTCTGATGCAGAAAAAAAGTGGGCGTCATTGCGACGAAATAATCCTTTTTATTGTGATTTTGAAAGTAGAGACTTTAATTAGGTAACTGACGAAGTCCTAGCCATAAATCTGGCCATGCCGACTTCGAATTTTGAGTAACTCCTGCTGAATTAGCTGATATTTGAGCCGTGCATGTCCCTGTTGGCACCACCTGGTTCAAAAAACTTCAACTAAAAAATCGATGGACCTGGGTGGAAAATGTTCTATCACACAGCGACTGCATTCAATCATATATATATATAGAAGGCTGCACATATCACAGCTGCTTGAAAACAATAGCTGGCGATTCCTTCATCTACGTTGTTTGAATGAGTTCACTGCAGGAGACGTAGCATTGCCACCCCATCAGAGAAAGCACCCAAACTGGCAGGATACATTTTTAAATGTGATTTTATATTCCTAGAAACCATATGTATAGAATACAATTACTATTGTTATTGATTGAATATTGTGGTCCATAATAATTCCCTGAAGAAGCCATTGTTGGCGAAACATGTTGGGATATGACATCAAGCTGGTAATTCCTTCAGCTACATTGTTTGAGTTCACTGCAGGAGACGTAGCATTGTCACCCCATCAGAGAAAGCACCCCAAATGGCAGGATCCATTTTTAAATGTGATTTTATATTCCTAGAAACCATGGGGCAGATTTACGTACCTCCGCCTATCTTTCCGCCGGGCGCAGCGTATCTAAGATACACTACGCCGCCGTAACTTTTTTTTTCCGAATCCTCAAAGAATTTGTGCCGTAAGTTACGATGGCGTAGTGTATCTTTGGCGGCGTAAGGGCGCGGAATTCAAATGGCTGTGATGGGGGCGTGTTTTATGTAAATACGTCGTGACCCAATGCAAACAACGTTTTTTTTTAACGGCGCATGTGCCGTCCGTGGGGGTATCCCAGTGCGCGTGCTCGAAATTAAACCGGAACAAGCTAATGCTTCCGACGGTGACATCATTCTAC
Organism: Rana temporaria; assembly: GCF_905171775.1. Classification (NCBI taxonomy): domain Eukaryota; kingdom Metazoa; phylum Chordata; class Amphibia; order Anura; family Ranidae; genus Rana; species Rana temporaria. The sequence continues at coordinate 183,854,337 of NC_053495.1, read as the reverse complement.
GCAAATCCCTATTCGCGAACAACTTACGCAAACGATGTAAAAAATTCAAATTTCGACGCGGGAATGACAGCCATAATTAACATTGAGTACGCCACCATATAGCAGCTTTAACTATACGCCGGAAAAAGCCGAACGCAAACGACGTAAAAAAATGCGCCGGCTGGACATACGTTCGTGGATCGCCGTAACTAGCTAATTTGCATACTCGACGCGGAATTCGACGGAAACGCCACCTAGCAGCCAGTGGAAAAAATGCACCTAAGATCCGACGGCGTATTAAGACATATGTCTGTCAGATCGATCCCAGATGCTGTCGTATCTTGTTTTGTAGATACAAAACAAATATACGACGCGGGAAATTTAAAATTACGCCGGCGTATCAATAGATACGCCGGTGTAATTCTTTTGTGGATCTGCCCCCATATGTATAACATACAATTACTATTGTTATTCATTGAATATTGTGGTCCATAACAATTCCCTGAGAAAGCCATTGTTGGCGAAACATGTTGGGATATGACATCAAGTATAGATATCCTCCTATAAACGGATATCAGTGACCATTAAACATGATTTGCATCATGCTCTGCTAATTTTTACTGAACCCTATATTTGTTGGTGTTTTATGAAATACATTTCTTATATAACTTATGTATTCTTTATTGTTGTGGGCTCCGTTACAAGTTATACGTTTACAGACTTTAATGTTTCATGTAATGCTTGGATGCAACATGTGATTATTCTCCTAATCCAGATGGTCCCATCTCTGCTAGGAGAGAGAAGGAGGCTGATCCCCACTGTGTGCTTCACGCTGCAGACTGTGTATTCCGATCTCCAAACTGTTCCAGTCTTTTCCAAAGCACAACTTTTTTTTAAGCCTCCATAAAACTTTTACTCTTATTTGGCGCTTTTCAATTGCTTCTAAGCATAGATAATTTCATAACGTTAATTTTTTTTTATTATTTTCCACAAATATTTATATGATTTGTGCAAAATAAGAGACATTGAAAGATTTTTGTTACATAGTTACATAGTAGGTGAGGTTGAAAAAAGACCCAAGTCCATTCTATGTGTGTGATTATATGTCAATATTACATTGTATATCCCTGTATGTTGCGGTCGTTCAGGTGCTTATCTAATATTTTTTTTAAACTATCGATGCTTCCTGCAGAGACCACCGCCTGTGGAAGGGAATTACACAACCTTGTTGCTCTTACAGAAAAATGACCCTCTATGTAGCTTAAGGTTAAACCTCTTTTCTTCTAATTTTAGTGCATGGCCACGCGTCTTATTAAACTCCCTTCCGGAAAAAAAGTTTTATCCCTATTGTGGGGTCACCAGTAGGGACATAAGTTCGACTCAAACATTGGGTGTTTAAAAGTCTATGGGAGAAATAAAAAGTGCTAATTTTAAAGGTTAATATGCAAGTTAGGGGAATATATATCAATGCAAAAAAAAGTTTTAAAAGCAGCTTCCGGCAATACAGATAAAAGTCATTAAAAAAAAAGGCATGAATCCCCCCCCCCACCCCAGTCCATTACCAGGCCCTTCAGGTCTGGTATGGATATTAAGGTGAACCCTGCACCAATTTTTTTTAAATGGCGTAGGGAACCCCTCAAAATCCATACCAGACCCTTCAGGTCTGGTATAGTTTTTAAGGGGAACCCCGGGTCAAAATAAAAAAAATGGCATAGGGTTCCCCCCAAAAATTCATACCAGACCCTTATCCGAGCACGCAACATGGCAGGCCGCAGGAAAAGAGGGGGGGACGAGAGAGCGCCCCCCTCCTGAACGTACCAGGCCACATGCCCTCAACATGGGGAGGATGTCCCCATGCTGATGGGAACGAGGGCCTCATCCCCACAACCCTTGCCCGGTGGTTGTGGCGGACTTATTGGAATCTGGAAGCCCACTTTAACAAAAGCGACCCCCAGATCCCAGCCCCCATTATGTTAACTGGTAACGGTTACATTGTACCCCTACCATTTCACAAAAAAAGGGTAAAAAAATTTAAAAACCACAGTAGACAGCTTGGGACAAGTCCTTTAATAAAAATAAAAAAAATAAAAAAAAATACAGCGCTGTAATCCATTCTTGAGTGAGGATACGGAGAGAAAAAAATGCTGACTCGATCCTGCCTCCATGGGAGGCACCCGCCGTATGACGCTCTTCCACCGTGACAGCTCTTATATAGCTGAGGGCGGGGCCACCCGTCATGTGCGCAATAGCTGAGGGTGGGGACACCCGTCACATGCGTGGGTGACCCTGCCCCCCTCTGACGCAAAGGGGAAATTACGGGGTTACCCAGTGACATGTACGGGTGACCCCGCCCCCTCTGATGCAACACAGGTTTTGCTTACTTTTTTCTATTTTTGCCACCCAAAAGCATTATTTTACATTTTTCTACATTAAACCTCATTTGCCATGTAGTTGCCAACCCCATTCATTTGTTCAGATCTTCTTACAAGGTTTCCACATCCTGCGGAGAAGTTATTGCCCTGCTTAGTTTAGTGGTGTCTGCAAAATACAGAGATTGAATGGTTTACCCCATCCTCCAGGTTGTTTATGAATAAATTAAACATGAGTGGTCCCAGCACAGGACCCTGGGGGACCCCACTACCCACCCCTGACCATTTTGAATACTCACCACCCTCTGAACTCACCCTTGTAGACAGTTTTCAATCCATGTACTCACCCTATGGTCCATGCCAACGGACCTTACTTTGTACAGTAAACATATATGAGGAACTGTGTCAAATGGTTTTGCAAAATCCGGATTCACTAGTCTAGGGACTTTCCTTTATCTAGATGGCAATGCACCTCCTCATAGAAGGTTAATAGATTGGTTTGGCAAGAACAATTCTTCATGAATCCATGCTGATTACTGCTAATGATATCGTTTTCATTACTAACGTGTATCCCTGAACACAAAAAATGGGGGGAAAAAAAGAATTCTGTTTAATTTATTATGTGTCATATAAACCTTTGCACTTGTCATGATGAAACTGCATTAAAATTGTTGTTCAAATTTATGTTACTTAAATAAGTTTCTTGTCATATTTTGATAATGTTTATTTTCACATATTAATCTATAAGGCAACATTGTATCTTTTGGCGTTGGTGACACTGTGTTTATTCATCAGAGGTGAATATTGTATTATGCACTGGAGGAAAAAAAATGTGCTTGAAATTTTTTTGAACAAATTGGTTATATATCAGTTTGAAGATATAAACCTTATTTTTATTTTTTTTATTGGCTGCTGAATGAAACATGTTTTCACAATCATCTCCCAGTTAAAATTACTCTCAAAACTTTAATCCTGTGTAAATATTACATCACCAAAAACACAAATTAAATTAGGAAAATAAGTTCTGTAACACAATTTTGTTGGCATGATCTGATATCTGTCAGCAATTCTGTGAAATAAAACTAATAGGAGTTAATTTACCAAGCAAGGGTATATCGTATTCTACTTTAATCGTATAAAACATTGATTACAGTGGAACAGTGCCAACACTAGTTCAATTAAATAAGAGTAGGAGTCTATGAATCCATGAATTGGGGGGGGGGGGGGGGGTAAATAAAGATGCAAACAGAGTTAGATTAAGTTTTTTTAAGGACGTGATCTTTGTGGTTGGTGTAAATCCCGGTGGAGATGTAACCAAATCTTTGGATAAAGAAAGCTGTCTTATTTTTGGTATCTCTTTACAGTAAATCCCTTTTCATGTGAAAATTTCTTAACATGTCGAAGAGGAATGAAAAATAAATTAGAAAATGATTTTGGGTCAGGACTCGGAACGAGTGTTTCAAGGCAGAGCCAACTGCCTTTGACGTAAAGCTGGCTGGAAGTGAAAGATTTAGGGAGGTGGCCATTGGAACAGATGGAACACAGCTCTTTGCCGAGTGTGCTCTACACTTTCATCTCTTTTTGGGCTACATGCTGCCCTCTTAGTTCTAATTTGTGGCACACCAGTCAGTCTAAGGCCCCATACTCACGAGCAAACATGTCTGCTGAAACTGGCCCGCAGGCCAGTTTCAGCAGACATGTTTGCTCGTGTGTGGGCGCGAGCGGGCCGAATTCCAGCAAACATTTGCCCGCCGGGCCTTTTCCCAGCGGGCAAATATTCCTGGACTTGTTTTAAAACAGCCCGCTGGAATTCAGCCCGCTCGGACATGTACGGTCGTCAGTACAGACCTACCGTACATGTCCAGGCGCCCGCCGTCCCTCGCATGCGTCGAATGACTTCGACGCATGCGTGGAAGCATTTTAAAGGCGGGCCGCCCACGTCGCCGCGTCATTGTCGCGGCGACACCGCGTCATCGACGCGGCGACACCGCGGACACGCCCCGCGTATTGTTTACGCGCGGACTTCTGTACGATGGTGTGTACAACCATCGTACAGAAGCCCTCTGGCAGACATGTATGGTGAAAACGGTCCGACGGACCGCTTTCACCATACATGTTTGTCCGTGTGTACCCGGCCTAACAATTTAAAGAGGACCTGAACTGTGGAAGGACAAAGGATGTACAGAGGAATTTTAGATGAGCATGAAAAAAGGAAGACAAAAATGAATAAAACAACCTGATTAAGATCTGTTGAGTTGTAGTAGTGAGTTTCAAAAAGTGTGGGGTTCTTAGAGCAACAGAAAAACAAAATAAAATACATATTGATCAAATGCTCCATTCTGTTATCCCAGCGTGCTGTCCACAATATTTGCAGGTGTTGGTCGGTTTGAATACTGGCTCATCAGACACACTGAGGGTTACAACAAAATGGCGCCCATCCACATACTGCCTTGGCATATAGTGAGCTCCTCTTAGTATAAAATAACTTCAGCTTGGTCTCCTACCTATGGAAGAACTTCCTCTAATTTGTCTCGCCAAATAGGGACTTAATCATGGAAGCCTATATATACTATATGCGGAGGCAGTGTGCGGACAGGCACCGGTTTGGTGAAGAATAACTTGATATGCGTATATTCACATCTGTAAGGTTGCTAGATACTCATCCCAGGGTCAAGTAACCTGATTAGGAGCCTGTGGAGAATGTAACTCACAGAATGGTAAATGGTTGTGCTTGATGCTTGTAGGGTTTTTGGAATAATTATGTACTGTTGATGGATCCCACTACGGTATAGAGCAGGGATCTCCAAACTACGGCCCTCCAGTTGTTGCGAAACAACACGTCCCATGAGGCATTGTAAAGCTTTGACATTCACAGACATGACTAGGCATTATGGTAATTGTAGTTCCAGAACAACTGGCGGGCCATAGTTTGGAGACCCCTGGTATAGAGGATGAAGCCCCAAACCAGTGGTAAGGCCAGTGGAGATGCCTGTATGACAAAAAGAGGTTTCAAGTGTATTCTTTAAAAAGAGGTATTTATTTGTCATAAAACAGGAAAAACAACACATTTCTTGGATATTTGTCTCTTTGTCAGGATAAGTTGAAAATATATATGTGGGAGGAATAGGTTTTCGCACCACATTCCTTAAATATATTCTTGAATATTCTGGTACAAAATGAACATTGAACAGTGGTGGCATTTTAAAGGCGCTACAACAATTGACCAAACATAACAGTTAAAATCCAGAAATATTTATTACAAATCCATTTTACAATCCATAGAACATTTTTCAAGAATGTTTTTGTTATTATCCCTTGTGTATACTGTAGGGCATTGACAGAGTACTGTTCTATGCATTTTTCTTCTACATGTTTCACCGCATGGCTTCTATTGTCAATTGACCCCTGTTTGGTCAATTGATGTAGCACTTTTAAAATCCCACTCCTATCAAATGTTCAAACGTTCGTGCAATGCATGAATCAATGTTATTAGACTCAGTGGCGGTGAGAGCCAGAGGGGGCGGCGCGCCAGCGCCCTCTATGAACGAACCGCCACTGCTTCAGGGGGGCCAGACTGTGGATTATGTGTGTAGAAAATTCCCCAGCATCAGTGCCCCATGATTGGTTTTAATGGGAGAATTAGTCCTTCATTGATGGTGTTAGTAGAGGGAATGGTGCCCCATCATTGGTGTCAGCTGGTGAAATAGTTCACCAAGGGCCAGATACAGTAAAGGCAAGCAAAGGGAAATTAAGTCCAAAAAGTCACACATCACAGCAAAACCCTGTAAGAAGGTGTATGACAGCCTCAGCCCGGGCTCCAACCAGGCCATTATATCTAACTACACCCCCGGAGCTTAACTGTGGTTACGTACCAGGGGCAGTGTGAAATGCGTTTGGGGGGCCTGGCCTGGTTGGAGCTTAGGCTGAGACTGTCATACACCTCCTTACAGGATTTGCTGTTGTGTGTGCAACATTTAGGACTTTATTTCCCTACTACATGTTTTGAGCCGGGCACACAAGGTAGCACCGTTCTAACTGTGAAAACCTCCAAATATGCGTGTTGGTTACTGGTACCTTCTTTTCACTTGTCACAAACTCGGAATATGGATATATGGAAAGGACCCACAATCTGGAATCCATCCAAATTCTTTATTCGATAATCACCAAGTACAAAGTAACTGCTAACATGTTTCGGCGGAGAGCCTTGTTCTGTGTGCTGTGAACAAGGCTCTTCACCGAAACTTGTTAGCAGTTACTCTGTACTTGGTAAATAATCAAATAAAGAATTTGGATGGAGCCCAGAGTGCAGGTTTTTTCCATATATCTATATGTTTTAAGCTGGGACAAGTTCTATACTTGTCGGCACTCCTTGCGGTTTGTCATGCAAGAGGACCTGGTGGAGCCCGAGTGGCACTTGTAATTTTTGTTCAATCAAGCAAAGAGCTACATTCAGCCCCGTCCACAATTTGGAGATCACTGCTATAAACAAAAAACATACTTTCCCTTTCGACACATTGATAAATGAAAACCAATGTAAAGCATTGTGTAAATTGCTGGCGCTATATAAGTACCTGTAATAAATAAAAAAAATATATATAAAATGTACGATGCAAAAATAGTGCAGAAGCTGTGGTAACAGGTTCTCTTTATTGGAAAAAATACCACAAAGCAAAATGTAAAAGAAGCCTCAGATAGAAGCTGCTGAACCCTTAATCCTGGATCACGTGCCAGTTCTGGGACAGCGGAGATGAGTGCGCTGAACTGCACACCTATTTTCCAGACCTAGTATTCAGTTGGGAAGTAAGCTTCCATCGGAGACATGTCACACAGTTAATTTTCACCCTTTGGGATATATTACTTTAATAATGCATACCTCAGATTGACAGCTGTGGGGATAAAAGCTGATGAGTCATTAGCTGCCAGGTAAACGTCTCATTTTTTTTGTGTTTTTTTGTTCTTTGGCGGTGTTTTACAATTATATCCATGCTTCTTTGTTGGAGCCTATCCGCTTGTTCCTGTACCGGTAGATCAGGGTCACCTCAGGTAAGAAAACAGACAAAACCTTTATAAAGCATTGCACACATAAATAAATGATTATTGTGTGGCTCTACAATCTGACTGACACCGAGTACGTCAATCTAAAAGTTACAATGCAAAGAAAAGTTTATAAACTACCATAGCAACTCATAATCATATTTTTCTTTCTTATATGTATCATTTATTTCAATGATTTATTTACACGTTATTGAAATTACCAGCTGCTCTCAGTGTCTTTGGCTATGGGGAATGGCCATTCTTTTTTTAACAGGTAGGAAAGATAATCCTGAAACACCTGTTATAAAATATATATAGAAAGAAAAGCTGGGAGCACCGACCTCGTACATTACTAAAGATAACATTTATAAAAAAATTGTAACAGCAAGGGTCCTGTCACACGTGCGGACCGTTCGTCCGTTTTTTCATACGTCCATTTACGGACTGCAATGCTTTCCAATGGGATAGCGTACGTTAGCCGATGAGCATCCGCTAACGTCCGTTAACATCCGTCTCAGTTAAGCTCCGTTTCTTGAACGGAAGTAAACCCTATTTTTCTTCCGTCAAAAAAACGGAACAGACGAAAAACGGATGTTAGCGGACGATCCGTTTAACATCCGATCCGCTAACATCCGTTTTTCATCAAAATATGTAATTAAAATAAAGGGCCAGATTCACGTAGAACTGCGGCGGCATAACGTATCGTAGATACGTTACACCTCCGCAAGTTTTCATCGCAAGTGCCTGATTCACAAAGCACTTGCGATGAAAACTACGCCTGCGGCCTCCGGCGCAAGACGGGCCAATTCAAATGGGCGTGTGCCATTTAAATTAGGCGCGCTCCTGCGCCGGACCTACTGCGCATGCTCCGTTTCCTAACTCCCGCCGTGCTTTGCGCGCCGTGACGTAATTTTTTCGAACGGCGACGTGCGTAGCGTACTTCCGTATTCCCGGACGTGTTACGCAAACGACGTTAAATTTAAAATTTCGACGCGGGAACGACGGCCATACTTTAGACAGCAATACGATTGCTGTGTAAAGTTAAGGCACCAAAAACGACGACTAGCTTTGCGACGGGAAACTAGACTAGCGGCGACGTAGCGAACGCAAAAATCCGTCGGGGATCCGCCGTAACTGCTAATTTGCATACCCGACGCTGGTTTACGACGCAAACTCCACCCAGCGGCGGCCGCGGTATTGCATCCTAAGATCCGACAGTGTAAAACAATTACACCTGTCGGATCTTATGGATATCTATGCGTAACTGATTCTATGAATCAGTCGCATTGATAGAAACAGAGATACAACGGCATATCAGGAGAAACGCCGTCGTATCTCTTTGGTGAATCTGGCCCAAAGTTCTAACAAAAAACGGAAGAAAAACGAATGAAAAATGGATGAAAAAACGGATAAAAAACGGATGAAAAACGATGACAACTGATGAAAAACGGATGTAAAACGAATGAAAAACGGATCAACCGATGATAAAAAACTGATCAACTGATAATAAAAAACTGATCTAAAAAACGGTCCGCACTTCTGAAAGGACCCCAAGAGCAATACTCACAAATGAACGTTAAAAAAAGGGGCTTGCCAGCGCTCCAGCACTTTGCAACCATTAGCCAGATTCAGGTAGAGATACGACGGCGTATCAGTAGATACGCCGTCGTAACTCTGAATCTGTGCCGTCGTATATTTAAGCGTATTCTCAAATTGAGATACGCTTAAATGTTGCTAAGATGCGACCGCTGGCGCGTCGTATCTTAGCTGCCTATTTCCGCTGGCCGCTAGGGGCGTGTACACTGATTTACGCCTAGAATAAGTAAATCAGCGAGACACGCCTATTCACGAATGTACGCTTGCCCGTCGCAGTAAAGATACGCCGTTTACGTAAGGCGTTTTCAGGCGTAAAGATAAACCACCAAAAAGATGGCACAGCCAATGTTGAGTATGGACGTCGGAACCGCGTAAAATTTTTCACATTTTACGTAGTTTGCGTAAGTCGTCCGTGAATGGGGCTGGCCGTAATTTACGTTCACGTCGAAACCAATGAGTCTTTGCGGCGGAATTTGGAGCATGCGCACTGAGTTACGTCCACGCACGGCGCATGCGCCGTTCGTTCAAAACGTCATTTACGTAGGGTCATGCTTAATTTACATAAAACACGCCCACCTCTTCCACATTTGAATTAGGCACTCTTACGCCGGCACATTTACACTATGCCGCCGTAACTTAGGACGCAAGTTGTTTGTGAATACTGTACTTGCCTCTCTAACTTACGGCGGCGTAGCGTATATGAGATATGCTACACCTGCCTAAAGTTAGGCACGTCTACCTGAATCTGGCTAAAAGTCTCTAGATACCTGCAACCTGGGCCGTGTATTAGGAGGAACCAGATGGCATCGCAAACGGCATTACGAGGGAGGACCCCCGTCATCAGGGTCACAGCAATAGTAGACTTAATTTGTGAGTATTACTCTTGCTATTACAATTTTTTAATACATTTTATCTTTGGTAATGCACAAGGTCGTGCGCCCTCCTTTTCTTTCTATATGTTTCAGTTCTAAGGATACCCATTGTTCTGAGATGGTCAGCAAGACCTTTGACATTCCATACTCTATCCGAAGGGTTGGCTACACCACCTACTCATAGACTAAGCTCCCGAGCGCAGAAGATAGTGTTGCGTTATATATATACAGTGCCTTGAAAAAGTATTCACACCCCTTTAAATTAAATGTTACAACCAAAAACGTAAATGTATTTTATTGCGATTTTATGTGATAAAACACAAAGTGGCACATAATTGTGAAGTGGAAGGAAAGTGATAAATGATTTTCCACATTTTTTGTGTGGCGTGCATTTGTATTCAGCCCCCCTGAGCCAATACTTTGTAGAACCTCCTTTCACTGCAATTACAGCTGCAAGTCTTTTTGGGGATGTCTCTACCAGCTTTGCACATCTAGAGAGGGACATTTCTGCCCATTCTTCTTTGCAAAATATCTCAAGCTCTGTCAGATTGGATGGAGAGCGTCTGTGAGCAGCAACTTTCAAATCTTGCCACAGATTCTCAATTGGATTTATGATTTGATCTAAACCACTCCATTGCTGTATGTTTAGGGTCGTTGTCCTGCTGGAAGGTGAACCTCCACCCCAGTCTCAAGTCTATTTCAGACTCTTAAGCCCTGTACACATGATCGGTTTGTCTGATGAAAACAGACCGATGGACCGTTTTCATCGGACAAACCGATTGTGTGTGGGCCCCATTGATTTGTTTTCCATGGGGGGAAAAAAAATAGAACATGTTTTAAAATTTTCCTATGGATAAAAAAACGATAGAAAAAAATGATCGTCTGTGTGGAAGTCCATCGGTCAAAAATCCACGCCTGCTCAGAATCAAGTCGACGCATGCTCGGAAGCATTGAACTTAATTTTTCTCAGCACGTCGTAGTGTTTTACGTCACCACGTTGGACAGGGTCGGATTTTTAACCGATGGTGTGTAGGCAAGACTGATGAAAGTCAGCTTCATCGGATATCCGACGAAAAAATCTATCGGATTAGATTCCATCAGATATCCGATCGTGTGTACAGGGCTTAACAGGTTTTCTTCTAAGATTGCCCTGTATTGGGCTCCATCCATCTTCCCATCAACTCTGACCAGCTTCCCTGTCCCTGCTGAATGACAAGCATCCACACAACATGATGCTGCCACCACCATGTTTCATAGTGGGGATGGTGTGTTCAGAGTGATGTGCAGTGTTTGTTTTCCGCCACACATAGCGTTTTGCTTTTAAGCCAAAAGTTACATTTTGATCTCATCTGACCAGAGCCCCTTCTTCCATGTTTGCTGTGTCCTCCACATGGCTTCAAACTGCAAATGGGACTTCTTATGATTTTCTTTTAACAATGACTTTCTTCTTGTCACTCTTCCATAAAGGTCAGATTTGTGGAGAGCACAACTAATAGTTGTCCTGTGGACAGATTCTCCCACCTGAGCTGTGGATCTCTGCAGCTCCTCCAGAGTTACCATGGGCCTTGTCTACTTCTCCAATGAATGCTCTCCTTGCACAGCCTCTCAGATTAAGTGAATGGCCATGTCTTTGCTTTGCAGTTGTGCCATACTCTTTCCATTTTCAGATGATGGATTGAACAGAGCTCCGTGAGATGTTTAAAGCTTGGGATATTTTTTTTATAACCTAACCCTGCTTTAAACTTTTCCACGACTTTATCCCTGACCTGTCTGATGTGTTCCTTGGCCTTCATGATGCTATTTGTTCCCTAAGGTTCTCTAACAAACATCTGAGGGCTTCACAGAACAGCTATATTTAAACTGAGATTAAATTAAACACAGGTGGACAGTATTTACTATTTAGGTGACGTTGGAAGGCAATTGGTACCATTAGATTTTAGTTAGGGGTATCAGAGTAAAGGGGGCTGAATACAAATGCACGCCACACTTTTCAGATATTTATTTGTAAAAAATGTTGAAAAATATTTATCATCTACCTTCTACTTCCCAATTATGTGCCACTTTGTGTTGGTCAATGACATAAAATCCCAATAAAATACATTTATGTTTTTGGTTGTAACATAACAAAATGTGAAAAACTTTAAGGGGTATGAATACTTTTTCAAGGCATAGTATAATCATAAATATCTATGTAAAGCTTCCATTTCTCTCGATAGTTTACAGTTCACATTGTATTTGCTGTACAGTTGAGTTGAACTACTGGCGGACATTTCAGGCTTTGCAATGTCCATCTGAGATGCTTTGATGCCTGACCCATGGATCTCCTGCTTATATATAAGAAAATTTGGCCTATGTATGAAAAAAATCTGACCAGCAAATGTTCTTTATAAATGCAACTGAACGTTTGATGTTGACAAGTGATAAACTTGGGTTCAGGTTTGGGCCTGGTCTGAACTAAATTTTGGTCAAACCTGGAAGTTAGCTGTCATTGGTGGGCCAATGAGCTGCAACCAAGACATTCCCCACCTTGCAACTGAAGTGCTTAAAGGGGCAGGAATAATTGTCAATGTCATCATGGTCAATGGACATCAAGGACCTAATATGGGCACAAGGCTATAATAGGTCAATGTCCTCAGAGTCAGTTAATTTAATGGCCATAATATGGGCTATCCTTGGTCAATGTCATCATTATGGTCATCACTAGGTCATGTCATCGTTAGATCAGTGTCATCATTGACCTTTACAGACACATGGCCATATTAGGTCAATGTTAACATTAGGTCATCGTTGACCTTATTAGATCAGTGAAATTAGTGACCTAATATGGACAGATGGCCATATTAGTACAATGTCATCAGTTGGTCTATGTCACATAAGAATGAACTAGAATATTGCAACTAGCAATGCTTGTGGGGGAATTATCATTCCTTCTATTATTGGTAGAAGGTCTGCAGTGTCTTTAAAGTGGAGCTTCACCCGAAAGGGGAAGTTCCGCTTCAAGGACTCGTTCCCCCGCTTCTCTTGAAGGATTTATGAGGAACTGGTACCCAATTTTGACAGGTACCCACTGCCACTATCTTTCTGACCACCTAGGTAGTCGGAATTGGAAGTCGCCCCCCCAGTCTTTTGGGACACTAACAGGTCTCATTCACGATGCGCATCACTGCTCGTGCATGCACAGTGGGCACCCGGCTGTGAAGCCACAAGCTGTCACAGCCGGGTGCCCATAGTGAAGATGCCGGCACAGAGGAAGGAATATAGGGGGTGAAACCGACTGGGGTGAGAGCAGTCTAATTACATAGATTCATGCATTACACAAATCTATGTAATTATCGCCGCTGCCGCTGTTCTATTCAGATGGTCGGCGCTCATATCCGGCCATCTGAATAACGGCAGCTGGTTGGCTGTACGGAAGTACCTATCAGAGCCAACGGGTCTGATAGGCTTTTTCGAGTACAGCCTTTGGGTCCCGGAAGCTTATACAAGGAACGCACTAGGGATACGCTCCTTGGATAAGACTGACAGGCGTCTCAGCCAATCAGGTTGGCCGATTCTGGCTACCGGTAACCTGATTGGCTAAGATGCCTGTCAGTCATCGAGGGCGGTAGAAGACATCGAGGGACGTGGATGGCTGACTCCAGTAAAGGTAAGTGCCAGGCGGGGGGGGGGGGGGAAGGGGCACTTTACAGGGCACAGCGGCGACATCAATGGGCACAGTGGCGACAATTAAAGGGCACAGCGGTGATAATTAAAGGGCAGAGTGGTGATAATTAAAGGGTACAGTGGTGACAATTGATGGCACAGTGGCTGTGTTTGATGGCATGGCACAGTGGCTGCGTTTGATGGCATGGCACAGTGGTGACAATTGATGGCGAAGTGGCTGAGTTTAATGGCATGGCACAGTGGTGCGAATTGATGGCACAGTGGCTGCGTTTGATGGCATGGCACAGTGGTGACAATTAATGGCACAGTGGCTGCGTTTGATTGCATGGCTGTTTTTTAAAAGTCAGCAACTTCAGTATTTGTAGCTGCTGACTTTCATTTTTTTCTCACAAGAGACTTGAACTCCTCTGTAATGAAGGATTGAAGCCTCATAACATGAGGCATTAAATGTAAGTCCACAAACCTGCTAGCAGGCTCTGTTTGTGCTCCAATACCTGAAATTATTGGTCAAACTGGTGCTTTATGAATGCTCTTGTGAATCTTGTGTAATGAATAGAAAGTTGGCAAGCTCGAGTGCTTAACTCTTAGGTAATCTACGGTATCTTTGTCAATTATAGCTTTATTGTAAGCCTCAGATAGAAGGTCATTGGACTTCTGTTGGAACTTCTGTTGGATTGATTCCATCCTAATTCTATATTTATCATTACAACGAGTAATAAGGCAATTGTTTGTCACTTGGTCCTTGCATTTATATTTTAAATTCCATATTTTCACAAACAGTGTATAATGGTGATGAGCCAACTGAAAAGATATATGGATAGATAGATTTTAAATACCATATATCAGAATAAATACAATATGTATATCAAATAATAAATATACAATCAATAATAAATATCACATATTAGTATAGATATATAAATCGATAGATAGATAGATAGATAGATAGATAGATAGATAGATAGATAGATAGATAGATGGTAGATTTATAGTACAAACAGTATCAGTCAATAGATAGATAGTTTGATCGATGATAGAGATCTATTTAGATAGACACATGGATAGATATTAGATAGATAGTAGATATATAGTTAATAGATGGTTGGTTAGATAGATAGATGTTATAAAGATACTGTATATAGTGTAGATAGATAGATAGATAGATAGATAGATAGATAGATAGATAGATAGATAGATAGATAGATAGATAGACAGACAGACATACATAGATAGAGACATACAGATATATTGATGATAGATTTATAGTAAAAACAGTAAAAAAAGTTGATAGATAGATAGATGATATAGGGCTATATAGATAGATAAACACAAGGATAGATAGATATGAAATAACATATATCAAAATAATTACCTTATATATAATAAATAATATATAATAAACAATACATATATAGGGGCAGATCCACAGAGAAAGTACGCCGGCGTATCTACTGATACGCTGGCGTACTTTCAAATTTCCTGCGTCGTATCTTTAGTTTGAATCCTCAAACCAAGATACGACGGCATCTGGGTTAGATCCGACAGGCGTACGGCTTCGTACGCCTTCGGATCATAGATGCAATACTTCGGCGTCCGCTGGGTGGAGTTTGCGTAGTTTTCCCGCTTTGGGTATGCAAATTAGCTATTTCCGACGATCCACGAACGTACACGCGGCCGTCGCATTCTTTTACGTCGTCTCTAGACGGCTTTTTCCGGCGTATAGTTAAAGCTGATATTTTGCGGCGTATAGTTAGACTTGCCATGTTAAGTATGGCCGTCGTTCCCGTGCTTATTTTGATTTTTTTTTTTTGCGTAAGTCGTCCGTGAATCGGGATGGACGTAATTCACGTCTAAGTTAATTTTGGCGCGGGGACATGCTTCATTTAAATGAAACCCGCCCCCTAATCACCGGTTTGAATTCCGCCGCCAGAGATACACTACACCGCCGTAACTTACGGCACGAAAACTTTGTGGATTCGAAGTATGGCAAAGTAAGTTACAGCGGCGTAGCGTATCTCCCATACGCTGCGCCGGTGCAGATCTCTGTGGATCTGCCCCATAATAAATATCAGGATAGATAGATAGATAGATAGATAGATAGATAGATAGATAGATAGATAGATAGATAGATAGATAGATAGATAGATAGATAAATAGAAACAGTAAAAAGTAGATTTTTAGAGAGACGATAGAGAGATAGATAGATAGATAGATACATAGATAGAAAGATAGATAGATAGATAGATAGATATGAATCATATATCAAAATGATTACCATATATAATAAACATCAGGATAGATAGATAGATAGATAGATAGATAGATAGATAGATAGATAGATAGATAGATAGATAGATAGATAGATAGATAGATGAATGTAGATTTATAGTGCAAACAGTAAAAAGTCAATAAATAGATAGATGATAGAGAGCTAGACAGACAGATAGACACATGGATAGATAGATGGTAGATTTATAGTAGAAACAGTATAAAGTTGATAGATAGATAGATAGATAGATAGATAGACAGACAGACAGACAGACAGACAGACAGATAGATAGATAGATAGATAGATAGATAGATAGATAGATAGTAGATTTATAGTAGAAACAGTAAAAAGTTGATAGATAGATAGATAGATAGATAGATAGATAGATAGATAGATAGATAGATAGATAGTAGATTTATAGTAGAAACAGTATAAAGTTGATATATAGATAGATAGATAGATAGATAGATAGATAGATAGATAGATAGATAGATAGATAGATAGATGAGTAAAAAGTAAAAAAAAAATATGTTTAGATTGATGATAGAGAGCTAGATAGATAGATAGATAGACATGGATAGATGGATATATGATTGATAGACAGATAGCTTGATGGTAGATTTATAGTAGAAACAGCATTAAGTTGATATATATAGATAGATGGATAGATAGATAGATAGATAGATAGATAGATAGATAGATAGATAGATAGATAGATAGATAGATAGATAATATTTAAATAATGGATAGATAGATAGATAGATTGATAGATAGATAGATAGATAGATAGATAGATAGATAGATAGATAGATAGATAGATAGAAATAGTCAACAGTAAATAGATATAAGTTTAGATTAATGATAGAGAGCTAGATAAATAGATAGACATGGATAGATTGATAGACAGATAGCTTGATGGTAGATTTATTGTAGAAACAGCATAACGTTGATAGATAGATAGATAGATAGATAGATAGATAGATAGATAGATAGATAGATAGATAGATAGATAGTAGATAGATAGTAAATAGATAGTAAATAAATAGATAGATAGTAAATAGATAGATAGATAGATAGATAGATAGATAGATAGATAGATAGATAGATAGATAGTAAATAGATAGATAGATAGTAAATAAATAGATAGATAGATAGATAGATAGATAGATAGATAGATAGATAGATAGATAGTTAATAAATAGATACATAGATAGATAGATAGATAGATAGATAGATAGATAGATAGATAGATAGATAGATAGATAGAAAGTGTTGCTGTCTGTTAATAAATGGATAACAGATGGATAGGCAGACGGAATTCACATCTAGAATCTGGTGGTAATAAATGTATTTTTCTGCGGACCAGACTGGGGTCAGGGCGGATGATTGAGATGGTAATGTGAGATTCTAGAACACAATAGAAATGTATGTGCGGAATGTCGGGGAAGGATCTGTGTCCGGAATGATGGTTTTCATTTGTGATGAGAATAATTCCTCTAACTAACTCTTCAGGAAGAGCTAATCCCCTCCAGTGCGCCTTATTAAATGCTGTGTGATTTGGCTCACTGCATAGAAAATGTTAATATGTGACATCAGGCCGATAAATGATGTGAGCGAAGATTTGATTTGGCAGGATCAGCGGTGGCTCTGTGTTCATCCCTCTTCGGAGGGACGGGGGGCGCTCTACCTGCAGTGACGGGTCCTAATGACAGTATTATGTATGTGTCATCATTTACTGGAAGATTCTTTCCTTTACCTGCAGACACGGCTCCTGTCATCGTCTCTCACACAGCCGCTATAGGGGCCACGTGACAGATCCCGAGGTTGTCAGGTGGTTGGATAGTCATTTTTTGGTGACTAAAGAAAACCTGTCATAACTGGGCCCATGTCAGAATCTGAATTTTTGTCATTTTATAGGCTGACTTTATATCCGACTCTTATATTTTCTTTGACCCAATCTGATTGCTCAGCTTGATAAAAACTGACCATACACTATACAATATGTAGTACAAGCTTCTTTGATTTTATTATCAGATCAATTTGTGATTTGCTCAAAATGATTAAATTGGCAAACAAACGAATAAGCATAACTTTCCTTCTTTATCGATTTAGCCTCGTTCACACTGAACACGGCACTGTACCCGCGCATTTCAGTCCGACTTTGGGGGGCGACTTGACAGACATCTGTGTGGGTTTCTGCATAGATGTCTATTGAAATCGACCCCAAAGTCACCAAAAGTAGTGCAGGAACTACGTTTGGGAATCGGTGAGGCGCCGCAAAGTTGGCGTTGCACCGTTTGGGACAGGAAAGAAATAAATGATGGAGGAGGGAGAGCAGCCCCCATCAGATGTGCCCATCAGCTGCCAATAAATGCCAATTACCTGCCTGGCAGTGCCCATAAATGTGGCAATCAGTGCCCACAACAGTGCAAATCAGTGCCCATAACAGTGCCAATCAGTTCCCCATCAGTAATGCCTGTCAGTGCCCTTTGGATGCCACTCAGTCATGCCTGTCAGTAGCTCCTCATCAGTGCTGCCTATCCAGTGCCACCTAACGGTGTCTATCAGTGCCATCAGTGCCACCTATCAGTGCCATCTATCAGTGCCGTCAGTGCCGCCTATCAGTGCCCATCAGTGCTGGTGATCAAATACCACTAAAAGAAAGCTCTATTTGTGGGAAGAAAAATATAAAAATTTAGTTTGGGTACAGTGTTGCAATTGCCATTCGAAGTGCGACAGCGCTGAAAGCTGAATGGGGGAAAGTGTCCAGTTTTAAAGTGGTTCAAAAATATCATTTTTAAAGGAGTAGTGATTTTAATGATGCTTAAAATGAAACAATAACAATGAAAAATTCCTTTAAATATAGTGCCTCGGGGTCCCTTAGTCTGCCTGTTAAGTGGCGCATCTGTACCATGTATAGAACCTGCTGCAGCAAAAATTACATTTATAAAGAAAAACAAATTACATTTAAATTACCAGCAATACAATATCATTGCCAACAATATAAAAATGTAAAAAATTTATAAATGTAAGGCTATGCTGTAGTATGCCCTGTGAATGAGGCATAACGCTATCCTTTGCCTCCACTGCCTATAGCAGAAAAGTTGCCAACAGTCCCAATTAGCCTGTGCTGAATACTGGAAAATCTTTCTTTCTCCATCCCTCCTTCTTTCCTTTCTTCTCTCTCCCTCCTCCATCATTTATTTCTTCTTTCCTTCTCTCTCCCTCCCTCCATCCTTCCTTCTTTTTTTCCTTCTCTCTCCCTCCCTCCCTCCATCCTTCCTTCCTTCTTTCTTTCCTTCTCTCTCTCCCTCCATCCTTCCTTCTCTCTCCCTCTCTCCCAACTTCTTTCTTTCCTTCTCTCTCCCTCCCTCCATCCTTCCTTCTCTCTCCCTCCTTCTTTCTTTCCTTCTCTCTCTCTCCCTCCTCCTTTTTTTCTTATTTCCCTCCTTCTCTTTCCCTCTCTCCCTCCTTCTTTCTTTCCTTCTCTCTCCCTCCCTCCATCCTTCCTTCTCTCTCCCTCCTTCTTTCTTTCCTTCTCTCTCCCTCCTCCTTTTTTTCTTATTTCCCTCCTTCTCTTTCCCTCTCTCCCTCCTTATTTCATTCCTATTCTCTCTCTCCTCCTTTTTTCTTCTTTCCCTCCTTCTCTTTCCCTTTCTCCCTCCTTCTTTCCTTCCTTCTCACTCCCTCCCTTTTTTCTTGTTTCCTCCCTTCTCTCTCTCTCTTTCTATCTCTCCTCTTTTTTCTTCTTTCCTTCCTTCTCTCTCCCTCCTCCCTTTTTTCCTTATTTCCTTCCTTCTCTCTCCCTCTCTCCATCCCGCCTTCTTTTTTCTTCTTTGCTTCATTTTCTATCCCTCTTTCTTTCTTTCTTTCTTTCTTTCTTACTTTCTTCTTATCTCCCTTCATCCCTCTTTCCTTCTCCCCCATCCTTCTTTCATCTCAGACTCTATTTAACCACACCCCATTTAAGCCAGGCCCAATATTTAGCATAGTTTAAACCATGCCCATTGTTTGCTGTGGCATGCTTTGTATGTCAATTTTTTTCGCTCCTAATATTCCACCCACGCCCATAAATGAATGCCCCACGCCTAATTAAAATAATACTCCATCTACAGAAAAACAGTGTCCATAAAATGTTTTTGACAATGTTGCCAACTATGTAGCAGGGGTGGCAACTGCAGCCCTCCACCACTTGTGGAACAACAATGCCCACGATGCATTGCAAGACGGACAGTTACACAAATGATTTCAAGAGGCAGAGGCATGATGGGACTTGTAGTTCTGTCACAGCTGGAGGACCTCAGTTACCCACCCCTGGCTCATAGGCACTGGCCTGCTGTGGTTATTGCTAAATCCAGCCCTGGTTGCATGGCTTGCTCACATTGTTCACATCACTTGCAAATACCGAGCTATGAACTAGACTTTCAAATTTCTACTGAGCCCTCGATATAACGGAGTCTGAAGATTTAATTTAGTAATCTAATCCATGAGATACAAAAGGGTGAATTTATAATCACAGTTTGTAAATGTAATTTTGGATTTGAGTCCTGAACAAATGACAGCCATTGATACCCACAGTGACTGATAACCGATGTGCTGGAGACTAGAGCGGGTTACTGTTGTGATGGCAGTTGGAGAATTGATCTCTCCATATTATTCATCTGACTCGTTGCGACATGAATACTCTCCTCCTGCGACGTGCTGTGTAATTAGAGACACGTACAAATCCCTCCTACCTTCCTCCGCCTGGGTCAATAAGTATACCCATAGAACCTCCACCGAGAACGTCTGAAATTCACTTTACAAGTCAATCGACTTTTGTTTTGCTGCGTATTCTCGGTGGAATCTTGGCTTTTCATTAACATATGTCAGAAAAGACAAATTATATAGAAGACTGATCGTATGAAAGAACAAGCAAATACATTCTGTTGTCTCCATACGGACGTGTCACTGTATACAGATCGCTACCGTACAGCTTTGTCTCTTTAAAGAGACCCTGTCACCGGACCATTTATTAACAAAATCTGCCCATAAGATTGAGCAGGACTTGACAAATTTGCTGTGAATCTAGGAGCCATCTATTAAAGTTAGGAGACAGTTTTTTTTTTTTACTAACAAAGCTTACAGGTAGAACATGTAACATGTTCCCGGAGGTCTACTTATCCTTTAACCCTTTCATAACTACAGCTGTCTTTTGCATTTTCTGCACACGTTTAAAAAATAATTTTAGTCCTGAAGATTACAAAAAAACACAAAACATTCTGGCCCGGATTCAGATAGAATGCTCTATCTATGGGTGGGCGTAACGTATCTTAGATACGTTACGCCGCTGTAACTTTGGGCGCAAGTTCCCTATGCAGAAAGAACTTGCGCCCTTAGTTACGGCGGCGTAACGTATGTGTGGCGGCGTAAGACCGCCTAATTCAAATGGGGATGTTGAGGGCGTGTTTTATTAAATTTCAGTTGACCCCGCGTTTTTGCCATTTTTTTTGAACGGCGCATGCGCCGTCCGTGAAATATCCCAGTGTGCATTGCTCCAAAGTACGCCGCAAGGACAAATTGGATTCGACGTGAATGTAAGTGACGTACAGCCCTATTCGCAAACGACTTACGCAAACGACGTAAAATTTTCAAAACTCGGCGCGGGAACGACGTCCATACTTTACATTAGCTACGCCTCATATAGCAGGGTTAACTATACACCCCGAAAAAAGCCTAATGTAAACGACGTAAAAAAATGCGCCGGCGGGACGTACGTTTTTGAATCGGCGTAAATACCTAATTAGCATATTCCTTGCGTAACTATACGGAAGCGCCACCTAGTGGCCAGCGTAAATATGCAGCCTAAGATACAACAGTGTAAGACACTTACGCTGGTCGGATCTTAGGGAAATCTATGCGTAACTGATTCTCTGAATCAGGCGCATAGATACGACGGCCCGCAACTCAGAGATACGACGGCGTATCAGGAGATACGCCGTCGTATCTCCTATCTGAATCCGGGCCAGTTTATATATTTCCTCCCTCCCCCTTCCACTCTCTTTCCTCCCTATCCCCTTTTCCCTTTCTCCCTCTTCCCCCTCTTTTCTGTTCTTTTTTTTTAACTTTTCCCTTTCCTTCCTTCCCCTCCCACTCCCCTCCCCCCGATCTCTTCTCTCCCTTTCCCCTTCCTCCCTTCCCACCCCTCCCCCTTATTTTCCCTGCTCCCCTCCCCCTCTTCCTCTCCCTCCCTCGCTGCCCTACCCTTCCCTCCCCTTCCCCTTCCCCTTCCCTTCCCTCCATTATCCTTTGTATACCTATTAAAATTCAGCCCCCCTTTTTAGACATAGTTGCTACTTTCTTCTTGAACACAGGAGTATTGATGGGAGTCTCAATTTCCTCGTCGTGTTCCTCGTCGGGCTGGTTTTCGACGAGAAACACGATCATGTGTATGCTAAGAAACCCGCGCATGCTCAGAATAAAGTATGAGATGGGAGCGCACCTTCAGTAAAAGTAGCGTTTAAAATGGAGATAACACATTTTTCACGCTGTAACAGTCTGAAAAGTGCAAATCGTCTCTTACCAAACTTTTACTTAACACGCAGTAACATGAGATTAGTAAAAGCAGCCCCAAGGGTTGTGCCAGTGGAATTGAACCCCTGCCATTGTATGTGTTGTACGTCACTGCGTTTGAGAACGAGGAGATTTGGTCTTGACAGTGTGTACGCAAAGCAAGCTTGTCGAGTTCCTCGACAAGCCTAACAAGGAACTCTTCGAGGAAAACGATGTGTCTTTTCCGACGAGTTCCTCGGTCGTGTGTACGAGGCTGTAGTGGTAGTTCAGACCAGTTCTGCTGAAATTGAAACCCCAGCATTCTGAACTACACATCCCACGATGCTTTGCTCTGCTCTAAGTTCTGTTTTTAGCAAATGACGCATGGAGTCCAAGCCAACACTAGACGGAGACAGCTCCACATTAATAGCACTGTATACTGTTCATGAATCGCAGGTACAATAGCCAGCTCCAGGCTACAGCAGTATGGAAATTCCTCCTACAAGCTTTACCGGGAACTGATATAAGTCACAAGACGGCTTCATACTGCTGATGAGAAAAGGTACAGTATTTAGCAGTTTATATTTACTAAACTAATTGCAGTTCCATGTTCTCTGTACTTGTGGGAGATCAGATATAGTGAAAGCAGGGTCCCGGATTTAGTAACACTTTAAAAGAAAAAAAAAATCTTGTCTCTCTAGTTATTGTCTGTGATTGTATATGTACATTGGGGTTGCCACATTTGAAGATCTGCTTCCTGCTTTGCAATGTCTGCTGCACCTAATTTCTCTGGTATTGCGCAACATAAAAAGGACATTCAGATTTTTTTTGATCTGCCCTCCTTGAACAAGAAATAGATCATTGTACTGTCCATGAAGCTTCCTATGGTAAACCACAGGAAACAACACAGATGTGAATGGGCCATGATTGTTCCAGATTTTCTAACAGAAGCTCAGTTTTGCTAATTGGGAACAGCTTAAATAACGCACAAACGTTACCTGAAATTTCTGGAAAAGATCTGGAACCATCACAGAGGAGCAACATTGAGAAAAAAAATCACTTTGGACAGTAGAATCCGTTGTAGTCAAAGTAGTAATGGAATGAGACTGAACTTCATTGCTTTAAAACTCAGAGGTTAAAAAGGGACTCCGTGCTTCCTGGTGTGGACAGGATGGAAGCCAGGCGCATTCAAACGAGTCAAAGCTTTCCTGAGGCGTGCCAGTATTTTCAACATTGAAAAGACAGAGGTGAGTCAACAAGTCTTTAAGTTTGTCCAAATTCTACAGTCTGCCTGAAAGGAATTTGGTGTAACAAAGTGCTGGAAATACAGTATAATGAAAGTGGATTCTGCCAATGGCATGCTCAATTTCATGTTCCCATTTTTAAGTTATGTGACTTCTTACTCTGTATAATAGAACCCACTCCTGAATATTTGCTCGCTCAAAATATCTTTCCAAGAAACTCCCACGGGATAAATAGAATACAATAAGATTTTTTTTCTCCACACCTTCTCCATCAAATCCCATATATTTTGTAGATTAATAATAGATAAAGAAAAGCTAAATGGGGTGGTTATAGTTACAGAACGTCGCTAAACAAACAATGGCTCGGTAATGTACTAATGCTATCCAGAAAAATACACTGAGATAAAGTATGAAAGTCAACACTGCTTTTCTGTTTCTTTTTTTTTTTAAAGTGTATTTTGTGCGTGTACTCAAGAGAGGAGCCGGACTGCAGGAGTTGGGAGTAGGCAGGCCTCCCCCAGAGGCAATCTTCCACCTTTCTCCATGCCCGGGTGGCAATGGCGGGTGTGTGAGGGGGTCCTCCCACACAGCCCGCCCTACCTGCTCCGCTTTGAAGCCCAACGGGGCAGAGGGACTCCCTATAAGGGAGTGAGAGGATCTAGCCCACTCAACCAGCCCCATTAGTCCTTCGCCTCTCTTTTTAGAGACCGCGTGGTCAAAGTGTGTGCATGTTAACCCAATTTTGAGTGCATGTGTAAGTGTGGTGGTTTTTGTGGGAGGGGGGTGGGCGTACTAAGCGCAGGCTTACCTCGCATAGCACACCCACCGGGAGCCGGGCTGAGACCACCAAACTCAATTCACACGTAGCCGAGACCGGGATCCGAACCCCTAGCTGCAGAGGTGAATGGCTTGTCAGCGCAGTGCCAATCGCGTTGAGCCACCGCAGCTCCCCTGCTTTTCTGTTTCTAATGCCGCGTACACACGATCGGAAATTCCGACAAGAAACCCATGGATTTTTTTCCAATGGAATGTTGGCTCAAACTTGTGTTGCATACACACGGTCACACAAAATTCAGACTGTCAAGAATGCGGTAATGTACAACACGTACAACGGCACTATAGAACGGAAATTCCGCCACCCTTTGGGCTCCTTCTGCTAATCACGTGTTAGTAGATGTTTGGTGAGAAACGATTTGCACTTTTAATCCTCGTGCTTTTCAGCCCGTTACAGCGTGACGAATGTGCTATCTCCATTACGACCGCTAGTTTTACCAGACCGAGCGCTTCCATCCCGTACTTATTCAGAGCATGCATGTTTTTTTTTGTGTGTTGAAATTGCATACGGACGATCGGAATTTCCGACAAGAACTTTTCTTGTTGGAAAAATTGAGA
This sequence comes from Rana temporaria, assembly GCF_905171775.1. NCBI lineage: Eukaryota > Metazoa > Chordata > Amphibia > Anura > Ranidae > Rana > Rana temporaria. The sequence continues at coordinate 183,829,388 of NC_053495.1, read as the reverse complement.
ACCAGAACCAGAATTCCGACAGAAAAAGTCCGGTGGAGCCTACACACGGTCGGAGTTCTGACCAAAAGCTCACATCAAACTTTTCTTGTCGGAATTTCCGATCGTGTGTACGCGGCATTAGGCTCGTTTTAGACGTACTAAATTTCCCTTGCCTCTGAAGCCCGATTCATGTTCGGAGTGCCCTGCAGAGGCTACTGATAGGAGGTGAGGAAGGTATACAATACCTCCTCACCTCCTGTTTTAACCCCATTTTTTCTGACAAATGCACCACAACTACATGCAATGTATGCGGTTGCAGAGCATTTGCAGCACTTCCCCACAGGCTTGAATATGTAGTGTGCCACCCACTGGCCACTACATCTTGGGTCAACTTTGCCATGGGAACGAAACAAAGCATCACAGCCGTGGCATGTAAACATCCCCATCCGCTGTCTACTGCGGCTTAAGGGGGGGGGGGGGTAGTTGGCAGATGGCAAAAACGCAGCTCAACCATGCTTTTTTGCCACCCCCTCAACTGCAAGTCTAAACTAGACCTTAAGCCCCCCATCCTCACTTGTTGCTTGTTTCTTTACCTCCTGACTCTGCCTGACTACACCCAACATGAAGAATACCAATCTTTATAATTGCTCCTGTTCATGCTTTTCTTGGGGTAGGGAGTTGGCCAAGGTCCGTCATCCATTTTTGGTGTCAGAAGAAGGCACAGTAGCAATGGAGATAAGGGATGCTAAAATATTTATCCTATACAAAAAGCAACATATATTTGTTGATATCTGGCCACCACAGCTGTATAAGCATTCTATAACCTTGGGCAACAATATGGAATTGTCTTCATTTGCCCTTTGAAGCTATAACAACCTCCACACTTCTGGGAAGGCCAATGGAAATGCATGCCTATATAGCCAAAAAAGCATTTGTGAGATCAGGTACCAATGTTGGAAAAAAAAAAAACTTGGCTTGCTTTTTTTTTTTTAAGTTCATCCCAAAAGTGTGCTATGCAGTGCCCACTATGTCATGAGCAGTACCCACCAAAAAATATGCTGTGCCCACCATATAATGTGCTGTACAGTTCCCGTTTGTAATGCTCAATGCCCACCAAGTAATGTGCTCAGCTGTGCCCACCGTGTCATGTGCTGTGCCCACCATATTATTATTATTATACCCAATTTATTTAGCACCAACAGTTTACGCAGTGTTTTACAATGTAGAGGGGGGACAGCATAAATACAGTGCAATACAGAAGGGACAAGAGGGCCCTGCTCGTAGAGCTTACATTCTAAAGGGGGGGGGGGTGGTACAAAAGGTAATAGATGCGGGGAATGATTTGATGGGGGTGGCTCTGGGACAGTTGTTAGGTGGAAGTGGGATAGGCTTCCCTGAATGAATGAGTTTTCTCTCTCCTAAAAGTGGAGAGGTTAGGGGCTGATCGGACATACCGGGGCAGGGACAGAGAAAGGGAGATGCTCTGGAGAAGTCCCGAAGGCGAGCATGGGAGGAGGCAACAAGGGAGCTAGAGAGCAGGAGGCCCTGGGAGGAGGGGAAGGGACGATTATTTGGGCGATATAAGATGATGTGCCCACCGTGTGCATGTGTTGTGTTGTGCCCACCATGTAATGCGCTGTGTTGTGCAGTACCTACCATGTCATGTGCTGTGCCCACCATATAATGCGGTGTGCCCATCATGTAATGTGCTGTATTGTGCAGTGCCAATTGTGTATTAGATAGAAGCTACAAGTAAGCATCACATGATGTGAAACATGTCAGCCACCTTTTTCCTGATGTTCACTTCATTTTGACTGCATCGCTTTGGTTATTTTTTGGATTTTATTTATACAATAAAGACGTCGTTTTAAGGAGTGCGGCAGTCCAGGACTTTCTTCTATCTAATGCACCTGTGCATAGCCAGCACCTTTTTGGTTTAGTGGGACGGAAGCAAAGCCAAGGGATCAGCAGTTTTTAGAGCGGTATCATTTCTCGCCAATTGTGTATTGTGCCCACCATGCAATGTGCTGTGTCATGCTTACAATTGAATATGATGTGCAGTTCCCACCATGTCATGTGTTGTGCCCACCATGTAATGTGCTGTATTCATGTATCTACCATGTAATGTACGGTGCTCCTCCCCATGTAATGTACTATGCTGTGCCCCCCACAGACTCGCGCCCTCACTCTCTCACCCTCTCTCTCTCCCCCTCTTTCACCCTGTTCTCTCCTACCACCCTCTTTTTTATCTTTCACCCTCTCTATATTCCCCTTTTTCTCATCCCCCCTTTGTCTCTCATCCCCTCTCTCTCACCCCCCTCTCTTTCGTTCACCCCTTTCTCTCTCTTTTCCCCCTCCCTCTCATCCCCTCTCTTTCAGCCCTCTCTCTCTTTCTATCATCCCCTCTCTCTTTCTCAACCCCTCTCTTACCCCCTCTCTCTCTTTAATTTAATTTGTCTTAAAAAAAAATGTTTGCGTTTTCATTTTATTTATTTTAATAAAAAGGCCCAACAAAATCCTCAGCACCAGGCCTATGATGCTCTTAATCCGGCCCTGACTGGAACAAATGCACCCACTTGAAGATCTCCTCTTTTGTTTCTTGTTCTGCTGACAACTCAAAAACTTGGATTTTTTCGAAATTTTAGCCCCAGCTACAGTGGTCTCCAAAACAAATAGAGATTATAAATCTAAACAGGAGGGACACAGACAGCAATAAAAACTCAATGGGGGTTCTAACCATTCACCACTCTATCCAAAATATAATAAATAAATGAATTAAATAAATTATAAAACAAATAAATAAATAATTTGTCTATAGACTAAATACACTTTAAGGGGATAGTGAAACATTGAGTCTTCTCTTTATGGCCAGCTATAAAATTTGTGAAACCAGGTCAAAAAAACAACAGAAACATCTTCAAGCTATGTCAGCAGTAATTTAATTGAAGAGCTTTAGTTTAGATACTGCTAGTAAATTATCTCTTGGTAAATGATATACCTCCTTCACAATGCTCTTTTATCTAGAATGCAGTTTTCCTGCGTTCTGTCTATCTCCGCATAGTGAAATATGGCCGTCTAAGTTATTTCAAAATGACATTATGTGCCAGAGACACAATGAGCTGCAATTTCTTTAAATACTTCCAAATGGTGCCCTACAGGAATTATTTGAAAGGTAGTAATGGCGGAAGTCCAAAATAAAATGGGATTTTTGAAACTTTGCAAAACTATACATGTCAAAGCAAGTTCATAACACTTGCTACGGAGAGTATAATGTATACAGTACATTAGTCGTCAACCAAGAAATGGAGTTTCAGACTGTTATTGTCTACTGGGGGGAAGAAGAGAAGGCAGCATCTACTAGGAAAAGGTCAGGTGTTTGGTACAGTATGCTACAAAACTGTCTGGGCTCAGTAGACACTTTTAAAGCTGAAATACGGAATTAGCAAATATTGTCTAAATACCAGAGTCATGTGTATTCTTCCTTGAATCTTGGTGTGCTTTGTGTATTTCTTCTCTCTGTGCGGCAATCCAGTGTGAAATCTTAGTGTGAGCTTCCTGTAATAAAGACCGGTCACTGCTTCTCTCTCTTCTTGTGCAGGGTGACTGGTCTTGTCTCTGCCCCCCTCTCGTAGCTTTCTGCAAGCAGTCTGTAGTGGGTGGAGCCTGCTGGGGCTCCCCCCTCTGCTCTGTTTCCTGCACAGGCTGGGTACAGCCCAGTGATGATGTCACCCCAAACGTTTACAAGGTAATAAAGACATTTGATGCATATAGATTAGATTTATATCCTTTGTGGCTGGGTAGATTTGCATTCGTTCTTTGTTCTGGTGACCATATGTAGAGTTCTTCCTAGAACCAGAGGTGATGGGGAATCTTCTAATGAGGACCCTCTTTCTGATGACAACTGTCTAATGACGCGTACACACAATCGGTTGAACCGATGAGAACGGTCTGATGGACCGTTTTCATTGGTCAAAACCGATCGTGTGTGGGCCCCATCGGTTATTCATCCATAGGTTAAAAAAAAGCAATATTGTGTCCTCTGCACACTGCAGAGGACACAGGCAGTACACACGCCATGTAGCTTTAGGTGCACACTGCAGAGGACAATGGCAGTACACACCACGTAGCTTTAGGTGTACACTGCAGAGGACACAGGCAGTACACACCACGTAGCTTTAGGTGCACACTGCAGAGGACACGGGCAGTACACACCACATAGCTTTAGGTGCACACTGCAGAGGACACAGACAGTACACACACCACGTAGCTTTAGGTGCACACTGCAGAGGACACAGGCAGTACACACATCACGTAGCTTTAGGTGCACACTGCAGAGGACACAGGCAGTACACACACCACGTAGCTTTAGGTGCAGACTGCAGATGACACAGGCACACACCACATAGCTTTAGGTGCACACTGCAGAGGACACAGGCAGTACACCACGTGAGAATACTGCAGCTAGCACAATCACCTGCCTGCCTGCCTGTCAGTAAATTAGTAAGAGCGGATCTAGCTAAACGATACAGTGTATACATATATATACAATACCCATATCCTCTACACACTGTGGGCCAGATTCACAGAAAAAGTACGCCGGAGTATCTGCTGATACTCCGGCGTACTTTCAAATTTGCCGCGTCGTATCTTTATTTGTAATTCACAAAAAAGATACGACGGCTTTTGGCTAAGATCCGACAGGCGTACGGCTTCGTACGCCTTCGGATCTTAGGTGTAATTTTCTGGCGGCCGCTGGGTGGAGTTTGCGTCGTTTTCCAGCGTCGGGTATGCAAATTAGCTGATTACGGCGATCCACGAAGATACGCGCGTTCATCGCAATCTCTTACGTCGTCGCTAGTCGGTTTTTCCTGTTGTAAAGTTAAGAGTGCTATTTAGATGGTGTAAAATTACACCATCCATGTTAAAGTATGGCCGTCGTTCCCGCGTCAAATTGTAATTTTTTTTCTTTTTTGCGTAAGACGTCCGGGAATACGAAAGTACATTACGCACGTCGCCGTTCAAAAAACACGTTGGGGCGCCGTAATTTCGCGCAAAGCACGGCAGGAAATTTCCAAACGGAGCATGCGCAGAACGTTCGGCACGGGAACGTGCCTAATTTAAATGGTACATGCCCCATTTGAATTAGGCGGGCTTGCGCCGGACAGATTTTTGTTACGCCGCCGCAAGTTTACAGGCAAGTGCTTTGTGAATCAGGCACTTACGCCGAAAACTTGCGGCGGGGTAACGTAAAGGGGATACGTTACGCCGCCATAATTATTCCTGAATCTGGCCCTGTAACTTTAACTGACTAGCCTGCCTGCCTGCTCTATCTACCTACAAAAAATGACACTCTTTCTCTCTGTCTTCTCTCTCTTAACCACCACAACACACTACACAAGGCCGACTTGCAGGCAGCCTTTTATAGTGTGGGGCGTGTACTAAACCCCCTGAGCCATAATTGACCAAAACCACCCTGGCTTTGGCCAATTATGGCTCTCCGTTTTTTGCAAGCTGCGATTGGCCAAGCATGCGGGTCATAGTGCATGCTTGGCCCATAATTGTCAGCCAGCAATGCACTGCGATGCCGCAGTCAATTATGGGCCGTGACACGCCAAACGGCCGAATTTGGCGCGAACGGCCCAAAATGTTCGTAATTCGGCGAACGATCGAACATACGATGTGAGTTCGACTCGAATACGAAGCTCATCCCTAGCAGTAACATGAGATTAGAAAAAGCAGCCCCAAGGGTGGCGCCAATGGATTAGAACTTCCCCTTTATAGTGCCATCGTACGCGTTGTACGTCACCCCGTTTGAGAACGACAAGATTTTGTCTTGACAGTGTGTACGCAAAGAAAGCTTGACAAGATTCTCGACAAGCCTGACAAGGAACTCGCCGAGGAAAACGATGTTTCTTTTACGACGAGTTTCTCGGTCGTGTGTATGAGGCCTGTGAGCTGAAAATTGGCCTGGGTAGGAAGGGGGTGAACGTGCCCAGCATTGAGGTGGTCAATATAAGGACACTTACCTGTCCAGGGAGCCAGTGATGTGTTTACCCAAGCCAATTAATCAATCGGCTTTGGGTGCAGATGCCAGCATCTTAAGTAAGGAAAACAGGAAGTGAAGCCTTGCGGCCTCAAAGCCGGTTTCCTACTGCAAATGCATGAGTTGTGAATGGTCCCATAGTCTTCTGGTCCCAGAAGACTGCAGGGGATGGAGGGGAGCCGGAGACTGCCACAACGATTTGAGCAGCAAGAGTGGGTACCTGTTTTTAACCAAGTACCCGCTCTCCCCTCCCCCTCAAAAAGTGTCAAATGTGGCAGGTGAGGGATTGCAAACACGCAGAACCTTTTTGGATGGAGCTCCGCTTTACGGTCCCAATACTGGATTACTATGGAGTAACAGACCAGATTTGTTATACTAGTCAGGGGAAAAAGAGGAAAATAGAAGAAAAAGAAGAGTGTCAGGGTTGATTTGCTAAAGACAAATAAGCTGTGAAGTTTGGAAGGGAATTTTCACTTATTGAATGAGGTGAAACCCTGCTTAATTCCACCATCCAATCATGTGCAAACAAATACCGTATTTATCGGCGTATAACACGCACCCTAACTTTAAGAGGGGAGTTTCAGGAAAAAAACTTTCCACAGCCCCCTGCGTATAACATGCAGGCACAGTTTACCCTCTATTTTCAGGGTAAAAAAGTGAGTGTTATACGCCAATAAATACAGTATATGGTATTTTTTTTTCTGAATGAATTTTCACCACATTCTCTAAGCTAAGTGAAAATTCCCTTGCAAAGTGGACAGCCTATTTACCTTTAGTAAATGAACCCCAGTGTGTTCAAATCACAGCAAAAAAAAACAAAAAAAACTCTCCGGACCTCATGATCACAAAAGCTGAACTGAAATACAATTCATTTAAGAGGCAAAACAATTAATATATACTGTAATATGTATTTGTACTTCAAATGTGTATGTATGCGTTTGCTAGAGTTCCAGATTCCCTAATGGATGTTTAACTAAATACTGAAAGGTTCAGAAATGCATCATTATTACAGCAAGTTAAGCAAAATTTGTTATTCCATTTTTAAGTTTCAGTAACCTGATTTATCATCCTATTTGTTATTTAAATTACTATATTTATATTAACATTTTTATGACTCTTAAAATATATTTGTAATGGAGCATATTCTAGAGCTTGCAACTCCGTTATGCTCCTTAAAATATACCCACGTATTCATGTAAAAAGATTTAATGTACAATGTGATTCAAATTTTTTTATATTGCTTGATTATAGTGTAAAACAATAAAAGCATTTATTAAATGGAGCACTCACTAGCATTCCTGAATATAATAAACAGGAGCTGGCAGCCAGAAAACTTGAACATTGTTCAAAGACCTTCAACACAAACAATAAACATACAAGAACCCACTTTTGTTCTGAAACGCGCAAAGGCACACTCCCGAGGTTTTCTTCTAACCCATCCTGAGCAAGCATTTCTTTAACAAACTCATAAACTTCACAATTATCATGTAGTGTAAAAAATATGCCAATATCAAGTCAAGTCTGTGTATCGGTACCCCTGTAGGGGCTGCGGAGTGATGTGGCCCACCTGTCACCCTGCCCAGCCCGGCATTCCCTTCCAGACACTCCAAGACAATGAAAAGGTCAATCAGCTTTGTTTTTTTTTGTATTTTATTGAGGGATTAGAACTTGGATGGGGTTAAGGAATTAATGAGATGCCCAGAAAATGATTCTTGCATTGTTTAAGACAATTCAGATATGCTCCTCCTGCACAACACTTGTTGCAGACTATCTCTCGTTCTCCCTCCACCACAATTCTTCAGGCGCAGCTAGCACATGGTTAGGCCCAATTCTGGTTTCAGCAAGGCCTTAGCAAAGTTCCTTATTATAGGCAGTGTCTTGGTGCTAGCTGCCCTCTTTGGTGGACTACTGATCCCAGTCAGCCTTTTGCAGGCCTTGACAGCCCTCCTGACTGCAATGGCCCAACTTCACTACCAGTAACATCACAGTCTTTCCCACTGGCTCTATATCCATCTCTGACTGCACACTCCCAGTCCTCTCCGGCATGCCGCTCCCAGCTCTCCCAACTGTGCCTGACACTTACCAACACCCAATGTACCCCTCCTGAAGACTTGCCCGGCAGTATTCCCCACTGTCCTCTCCTGCTCCTTTTCAGGACACCCCTTGGGTTGTGTGAGGTTCCTGTCCAGCTCCAAGCCCATGGCCCGCCAGTCTAATACTTCATCTCCAGTTCTTCCACCTAAACAACTCCTCCTTAGCTGGGCTGACTCTAGGTATTTTAAAGAGACTGTCCCCTGCCAATCCAGGTTGGGGATTGGTCAGGGCTCCTTAGAACACCCCAGACAGCTTCACCTTTCTTCCCCACCTTCCTTCTAGAAGCCTCTTGAAGCAGAAGGGAGGTACCCGAAAGATGAAGCTAGCTGTGAGTCACCAGCCTACTCTAAGCCACTCCCAGCCCACAGATCAAAACAAACAGGAATAGCTTCTGGCTAGGCTTGCTTAAATTTACCTGCACTACAAAAAAAGAGAGCTGGTGGCTGTCAGTCCACAGAGGATCTACAGCCAAACCAGCTTTGGCTGTACTTTTCCTTTAATTCATGTAAATTGGGCAATTAAGTAATTAGCTAAGCCCGACCAGTTTCGTTGACAATAGGACTTCTTTTGGGGCATATCCTCTTTTCCAAGAAAACGGCCGGGCTGAGCTGTATGTTACTGTTTTCGCACATTTCACATGTTTGGATGTTCTGTGGCAGATGCCTTCCTTTTTTACCAGGCAATGCTGTTTTTACTATGGATACGTGTAAGTGCAATACTTTGTATTAAATGTAACCCTTAAGAGGTTTTACATTATCCAGCGTTTTATGTTTTATATGGATCTGACTACACGATCATCGTTTGGGTGGAGTCCCCTTGATTCTCTGGAGCTGTTTCTGGCGTGGTTCCTTTGTATATCCCCTGCTGATGACCCCTACCGGGACATATTCATCAAGCCTGTTTGACCCTTCATAATAAAGGGTCCAGGCTCTCTGGTAAGAGTCCAAACTATTGTGATGGGGCATGTTCACTTGGTGAAGGGATTGCATAAGTACATGTAGCACTACCCCCGAAGGAACTGCTGGTTTGTTTCGGGTGGCATGTTACCTCTATTCCTTCGCTGTCTAGGGTATACGATGAGAGCTGAAAAGAACTGCAATGTCCACACTTTAGATGTCTTTTTCTGTGCTTTATTGCCCAACAGGGTAGAAGAATAACAGTAGTAGCTGAAGAGGTAGAAGGAAAATGGGTGGTAGGTTCAGGTGTAAAACTTTGTTCGGAAACAATCCTGCTTCCAGCAATGTAACTTTCGTCGCCACTCTAGCCAGAGTGGGTATTGTGCACATGGATAGGCCTCTCTCACCAGCCTAGCAGCCAAATGTCACACGGAAACTTAAGCAAAGTCTCTGCCACAGACCTTCCCAAAGGGTAGAGATGTATTCGGTCCAGAATCCTTCTCAACACAGGATTAAGCACCCGAATCTCTCTCTTGAATAAACTTTAGAACTCAAGCTGACAGGCGACCATCACTCAGCCTTCCAGCAATTGTGCGTCCTCCTCTTGTTGAGCCACCTGGAATGCTGGACAGCAGCCTGGACAACTCCTTGAACAATCTTGCCTTGAACCTTGTTTCTCTTGAACCTTGAACCCTTTGCACTTCCCACAAGATTCCTAGATGAGCCATGCCTTTTCACTTCCTGTTTTGTGAGATTATTGTGCTCTCTTCAGCCAATATCTTACTCTTGTCTACCCTGCTGCCATTTTTTATGTTCGCTACCACTCATTACCAACCTTGGTCTTCCACTACACTTCTGCTTGATTCCAACCAGCAACCATTTGTTACAGTCCTTTGGCATGTTACTGAATATGCTTCTGATTAATCCTTACCTGTCTGCTACTGGACCTCCTGATTGGACGAACATGTAGCAAAACCCATCTCCACTATCAGGAGTTCTGGTGAACACCGGTTAGTGCTTAGACTCCGCACCTCGAGTGAGCCTGCATCATGCGCCAGGATGAACTACCTCTGTACTTATCCAACTAGTTGGTGGGAGCTTTTATAGTTACTGCTATAACTGCTGGCCTCTAAACCTGACCGCTGACCGAAATGTGCATTCAACCCCTAGACCTGAGTCATCCCTGATTAACTCCAGATGGCCAAAGTCACAGGAGCAGACCTAAGAGATCAGAAACTGTGTAAAGAAAAAACAACTATAAAGAACTGCAGAGATGAGCTGCAGATAAGACATGGCGGTGGGCTCTATGTATAACTTTAAAGAGGAGCATTAATAAAGTACCAGTAATCATACACCAAGGACAATGTTTTCCTGTCTAAAAGTCCAGTTCTTTATGTATGGTTCTGATTACTGTTCAAGGTAGAATATATCTCAATGTGTTTTTTCGTCTCATCCTCCCTTTTGCCCTTGACCTTCACACCCTCCTACTTGGGGTCTTAGGCTCTTTGCAGTTTTCTATCTCCTTAAACCAGATGATAATTGTAATGGAAGGAAATCTTTGAAATCTTTGCTGTTGTTTTGTATAACATGTAGATCTTAATTATTTATTTAGTCATAATGCTTACATGCTCATTATCGCTAACAGATGGAAAAACGATTAAAATTATTCATCAAAATTCAATTAAATTCTCAATGTTGGTAACATTTGTGCAAAAACTAAGAAGCACATTTTCAAACAAAGTAAAAATTAAATCATAGCAAAAATGTCTTTGTGTCCTCAGTAGTTTTGTCGTGTTTTTGCAATACTTTTATTGGGGTGGTAAAGAGAAAGGAACCTTTGTTAACTGGTAAAAAGTAGTGAGAACTGGTCAAAGAAAGGAGCTCTGTCAATAGGGTTTAAGGTAAAGCAATACATTCTCTAGGTGAATAATCCATGTAATTGTTATCTACAAAACAACTATCCAGGAACGATACATACGTTGTCTGTATAGTGAACTTAGCGTTGAGTTATTTACTTTCAGGTCATTACAGAGGAAAAGGGGGCACTCTTTAGGTCTGGAGGAAAGGTGATTTCATCTTCACACATATGGTAAGGCTTCGTTACAGTAGGAGCTGTAAAAATGTGGAATAGACTCCCTCAAGAACTAGTTCTGGCCAGTCCAGTAATTTGTTTTAAAAAAAGAGCTGGATGCATTCCTAAATGCACAGAATATTAATGGATATTAATATTTAGAGGTCATGATGACAGGGGCAGTTGATCCAGGGAATATCTGATTGTGTCTTAGGGGATCAGGAAGGATTTTTTTTCCCAACTGGAGCAAATTGGATCATGCTTTATTGTTTGTTTGTTTTTTGTTTTTCGCCTTCCCCTTGATCAATTGTTGGTACTTACCTCCACTGTGCAGCTCGTTTTTCACAGAGTGGCCCCGAACTGCATTTTTGGGGTCCCCGGTGGCTTTCTCGGCTCCTCCCTGCCTCAGATAACCCCCTCTGGGAAGCGCTCTCCCAGAGGGGTTACCTTGTGGGCGCACTCCCGAGTCCTGCATTCAGTGTCCATAGCCACCCAGTGCAGTACTTGGCCCCACCCCTGGCGCCCGCGTCATTGGATTTGTTTGACAGCAGCGCGAGCCGATGTCTGCGCTGCTATCAATCTTTCCAATGAAGAGCCAAGATCCAGCGTGATGCAGCACTTTCCAGGGCTCAGGTAAATAAAATGGGGGGGCTAGGGGGGCAATAATCGTCAGATGTTTTTTCACCTTAATGCAAACAGTAACCTTTACAACTCCTTTAACTACCTATGTCTGCAGTGATAGATTGAATGTAAACCAATAAATAAAACACAGCGTAGCCATATTACAATAGTTTTACAGCAGTGGCGAGATAAGATGAAGTTCCAGAGAAATAAAAAAATTAAACAAACACTAAAAACTAAGGGAACAGCTTGTGCTGTCTAATATTTGGATATAGATGAACAATATTGTCCTAAATGCAAGACCATATATCCTTGATAAATACATTACAAAGTAAGGCCCCCCACACTGAACTTTGGGGTACACCACTGATAATCTTAGACCGTTCAGAATATTACCTGCAGAAAATCTGCGTCCAGGGGCCTACAACTTTATGTACATGTGGATTTATGCAAGGATCTACATAAACCTACAGCCTTTCCTTGCTAGGGTCAGCTGTACATGGCAACTGTGTATCCTAAGTGCAGAAATATGCCAACAATTTACATTATATGACCTCATACATCAATGTGCATGAGGTTTTTGGGAGCCAAGAAAATTGATTTACTAAAGGTAAATAGACTGTTCATTTTGCAAGGGAAGTTTCATTTTGCAAAATAATTTTCTCCAAAGCTTAGAGGCACTGTGGAGCCCCTGAAACGCGTTTTAGGGACTAAACATGTTGGTGTGGTGCTCCCGTCACTTTAAAACTTCAGTAAACTCCTCTGGGGGTCCAGCAAGACACCACAGTTGCTGGTGAGCAGCCTCTAGGACCGTAAACTGCCTATTGTGTTATATTGCATTTCCATATGGATCAGTGCTCTTACTTCACAAAGATAGCATAGTGTGTAGTGACACCAGCTGTGGGAAAGGTAGTCATTTTGCTTATTCTTTGCAGGTATATCTTTTATTCTGACATTTATTTTTTTGTGACGGATTCCCTTTAGGACTACTACCATTGTAACTGCTGAGAGCACCTATCTACCTTGTTTTAATGACTGATTGCTATTGAACATCGTGGATCTCAATCACCATCCTTTCACATGTCCTGACTCTCCCTGTAAAGATTAGCTGGGTCACAGAGAACCCTGAGCCTCACTGATTGTCACATACAATTGTTAATACATCTCCATCTTTCATCAGTGGCAACGATGAACAATCAGCAATGGACTGTCAGGAGATGTCAGCCATGAGTGAAGATGTTTTATTTATTGCTTTTATAAGTAGACATGAAATGCTCTTGTTTTAGGAATTCAGAATTTGTTCAGCCTTTTTTGGGAAATCACAGAGATAAATCCAACAATTAGTACATTTGTTATGGCTTTGAGGTTCATTTCCAAGTTGCTTTAAAACATGGATGAATATTGTTTGCCTCTGGAGGAGGACTACATGTACCTAGGCATGGAGTAAACTTGTTTTATCCGAAATCACAGGTATCACAGCTTTTGACAAGAAAAAATATCTGAGCCATGTCCAGCTGTGAATGATCTTATGTGCTCTCTGTTGGATATCTGAAGCTTATCAGGATGGACCTTTTAAAAGTTGATGGACAACTCTGCAATCACCTGCAATTCATAACCTTTGACGTCTTCTACATTTACTGTGGATTTTTTTTAACCTGTTCTGTTGTGTCCTTTAAATAAAGCTAGATTTGTTCGTTAAAACACCCCCTGGCTATACTCACAAGGAGCGACACTAAACTCTGGTTAAAAAGAATGTATTTTTTTCATGTTTGTATTCCTAATTCAAAAAGTTCCTTCTATTGTTCTCAGCCCCCTCCAAATCTCTTTTTTTTATTTTTTGCTGATGTGATCCAACTTTCTGTTGGTGGTGGCAGCTACATCCGTTCTCCATGGTCCCACTGTGTGTATGATCGTAGCCACCTTCACTTTCTCGTCCTGAGATAAATTAGGGCAGTGTTTCTCAATGAGGGTGTTGCAAGCCCAGGACCCAGTTTGCCCTGGAAAAGCATCTGAGTGATTTAAACCATTGAACCCCACAATAGCATACTGCAATGATGTGCATTGCATTGAGGGGTAACCTTATTCAGTTGAATGGGTCACATTCTGCAACAGCAGGTATAATTTTTGCTGCAACACAGCATATGTACACACCCCTCTGATAGCTCTCAAACTGGGAGATCTCCCCCCCCCCAAGTAAGCAAAGGAAGGGTAACAAGAACACAAGGCTAAAGCCTCGTACACACGCACGGTTTTCTCGGCAAGAACCAGCAAGAAAACTGCTGGCAAAGCTTTCTTGCCGAGTAAACCGAGCGTGTGTACAAGGTTTTCAGGTTTCTCGTCTGGAAATCTGGCCAGAATCTCGACGAGAAAAATAGAGATCCTGCTCTCTATTTTCTTGTCGAGATTCTTGTCGGCCTGTTTCCTGACGAGAAACCCGAGAGTGTGTATACTTACCTGTCGCCGTAGAAACCGTGCATGCTCGAAATGACTTTGACGCATGCGCAGTAGCTTCCACGGCATAGGTAGGGTGAAGCAAGATGGAGGCAACGGCATCGAATGTGACGAGCGCATGCTCGTAGTACGCGTTGACGTCACAGCGTTCTTGCCTTTCAAGAGAACCGCGGTTCTTTTGAAAGGTCTGTGTGTACACTCGGGCGGCAAAAGATTCTTGCCAAGAATCTCGTCGGGAAAAACAACGTTTTTTTCCTGACGAGATTCTTGCCCGTGTGTATGAGGCCTAACTCATTTGTAGGCTCTCAGTCAGAAGAGACTAGGTTTAAGCCCCAGGACGTTCGTCAAATCTACCCCCCGCGACCAATCTGTGTAATGGGTTCTTCTGCCGGCTTAGTTGGGGCCATTAAGTTGGCACACATTGAAGGATGCAGTCCCTTTAGGATGTGAAGGAATAGAATAATCCCTATTGGCAGTCAAGCGGTTTGCAGAAATCTACTTAATATGTGATAAATTAGTGGGAAAGGCTCACTTCAAAATATTAAGTCAGAGCAAGAGAAACTTCAAGAGGGGGATGAAAATGTATAGTGTACTTCTGTTTAAATAGAGTAGTTAAACTTGAGGTCTCATTCCTTCCTTAGATGGTTAAAGTAAATACAGCGCTCAGCCTAGCAAAGTCAGGTCAGTCAGGTAACATGCAGGCAGTATGTGTGGACACAGTTAGGAATGGTAGACTGCAGCAATCGATAGGCTTTGGCACCTGTGCCACTTGCAAAGGCCTATACTGAAAAATGTCCTTGAACTTGAACAACAAGACAAGTTTGCAACAAGAGTAATGTTAGGTGGGTTGGGAACCCTCTCACCCAATCCTTATGCAATAAAGAGTGTCTGGTTGGGGGGCACCCTTGTTTTCTGGAGATGCGGCTTTGATGATGTTGGTGACGATGTCCATGATTCTGCACCAAACCGGTCTCCACCAGTCTGCCTCTCACAGGATACTCGGCTTGTGAGTGTCAGTTGCGGTTTCTCTGCCTATTGTGGTTCAATCTGAACATACGTGGCTCAACACAGCCATCGTACACACCTCCTCTCATCAGCCAGGTCTCTCTCCAACTCCCCTCCATGTTCCCAGGCTTTTGCTTTTATATGCTCCTTCCCCCCCGATGATTGCTTCTGGACTTTGTAGTTTAGTTTCAAATTCCCTGTGAGTTAAAATTCTGCATCTGGCATACAAATTCCAGCAGTCTCTGTGCTCCTGTATTGGGACTTTAATGAGCAGAGATGCTAAACACTGCCATCTTGTGGTGAAATATAAATGTGCAGTACAGTAACAGTGAACAGTGTTACACTTGTTGTCAAGCATCCTACAATCACAAATATACTTATAATGTTTATGCCATTGTTATCTGGTAACGTCAGAATCAATTTGATTTAATTGACTTCTGTTTTTGAGGTGGCTCCTTGCGATAGTGGAGTTCCTATGAAGCCACCCTCCATAGAGATTAGAGATGTATCCACATAGATTACAGATTTGCCGGCAATTGCAGCAATACACTTATTTAAAAATTGCGCAAAGCCCTGCACCCAAAAAGATGCATGCACTTCTTTTGAGTATCAAACATGCATAGGGCAGTCTATTCATAAATCCTACATAAGTTGTAATTGACAATTAAAGAGATATTTTAAAAAGAAGCAGGAGGTGGCAGTTGTGCCTCCTGAACACCTATCAGCCATTGCTTTATCAACTTCCTAAAAGAGATCCACCACAGAGAGTGGTAAGCTGAGAAAGTTGCTATAACAACTTTTGAGAGTGAAATAAAAGGTATTTACCATATACAGATACATCAACCACCTCTCAAAATGATGGACAACTGTAGAACAAAGAGGGATTTGGGTCAAGCAGAGAGGCTGGAATTACATTTTTCCATTGGCTCCCAAATGGTCCTCTTTTGGTTCTCCAAAAGAGGACCTGTTGGGAGCTATGATAACATCTACCCTAGAGACCCTGAGCTGGAATGCCATTAAAATGCGCATCTGCCTTGTTAAGGCTTAGTACAGTTTAGGGAACATGGGCGTCAATAATTTCCAAATGGAATCTGGGTAAATTTGCCTTTTCCCTAATGTAGATATCAGGGGACGTGTTTAAAGAAAAAAGACTTTCATTGTCATTTTACAAGCGTATGGAATTTCACAGTTTGAAAGACTTAACACAGTGTGGCTTACAAAACCTAATTACAAAACATAAAAATGCTCAGTGTTATGGAACAAATCATAGCAAAAGAATGTTTCAGCACAAGCATGTTATATTATGTGTGTATAATGCAAAATTAAGATTTGGAAATAGAATTGCTGTTTGTATAGAGCCTATCACGCTTTATTCCAAATATTAATATTTCCAGCCTTTTGTTCTGCTTAATGTAAGCGCAGCCGAAATGGGTTTCCTTTAAGCTGATTTTATACGTTCCGAAACAGTATCATTCTTCTTCTTTATTTAGGATGAAGGCCACATTTTCTATCAAGCACTCTTATGTAAATAAAGGGAAAAAAAGAGTAGCGTTCAATAGGCTTACAAGTAGAATGAAGTTTCTTTCTTTTTATGACGGTACAGCAACTTCTCGGCTTATGTGAGAGCCTTATTGCGGGGTTTACGATTTTAAATGACACTAAACAATATTCTTCTCCAAAAATACTCCATACACATCCACTACTGAATAGCCCTGTAATCAATTTTTTATGAATTTATTTCTTACTGTGTTTTTCTGGCTCCGTTTAATGTCATTTGTGACCTCCCAGACCTCTCTAGTGCTTATTAGTTGTGGTCATGTGTACTGCTCTACGCACGCTAGAAATCCCACAGTCCATAGTCCAGAATTTATCCAACTTTTTTCAATCATGGCGCCCTTTAAAAGTATGTGAAATTTTTGAGACACCCTGGTCTAAACTGTAAATGTTAGATTCTTAACAATGGGAAATCTGAGCCTGAGACACAACAACATTTATGGAATTACCTTCACATCAGAAGCCCCCAATTACATCAGAGGTCCCCCATCACACCAGAGGTTCCTGATCACATCAGAGGCCCCTATCACATCAGAGGTTCCTGATCACATCAGAGGTCCCCCACCACACCAGAGGTTCCTGATCACATCAGAGGCGGCCCATCACAGCAGAGACCCCCCTCACATCAGAGGTCCCTTACCACACCAGAGGTTCCTGATCACATCAGAGGCGGCCCATCACATCACAGGTTTCTGATCACATCAGAGGTGGCCCATCACAACAGAGGCATCTACGCATGCATCACATCATAGTACCCCATCACATCAGCAGTATCCCATAATAGCAGAGATCCCCGATCACATAAAAGGTTCCCCATTACATCAGAGGTTCCTGATCACATCAGAGATCCCACATCACAACTGAACTCCCCTCTTTATGTCAGAGTCATTCACCCCTTCACATGAAAGAATCGCATAACATCAAAGTCTCCACTATACATCAGAGGCCTCCCTATGCATGAAAACCCTTATCAAATCAGAGTCCCTCTATACATCAAAGGTCCCCTATACATGAGTCCCCCATCATAGCAGAGACCCCCCTGAAAATTAGAGCCTCTCCATCACATAAGATACTCCACATCACCACAATGTTTCCCCATCAGAAAGTCCCCAGTCACAGAGTCCCCTCCCCCAGTCACACAGAACTCCTCTATCATAGAGTCCTCCAGCCACACATTCCTTTAATCACTCCAGCAACATGGCAGAGGGGAGAGGTGGAGGAGATCTGGAGGAGGTGGACTTCTGTCTTCTCCCAAATTCTGGGGCTAGCCCTGCATGCCACCTGCCCCGGATCAGAGAAATACATTGCCATGGTGCTTGGGAGCTGGCTGCAATTACCATAGCAACAAATAAGGCTCCTCCTCCTAGCCCTACAATATCATTGGTTGTTATGGTGCCGCCGCTCAGTCTGTCGACCCCATGGCAAATCGATACTGATTCATGGCCAACTGGGTCCTGTGCCTGCAGCACCCCAGGGTAACCCAGGCAGCACCCCATTGTGCCGTGGCATCCTGGTTGGGGAATAGTGCTCAAGTTCATTTCAGGAGTGAGCAAGAGGGGTGGATATTTTCCTACATACAGTGGGACCATAGGAAATTAACGTAGCCACCCTTTATCAATCACAGCAGCAAAAAATAAATAAAAGATTTGAGGATTTGGAGAAGGCTGAGAGCAACTTTTTGAGTTAAAAATACATACTCAAATATTTTTTTTCTTTTACAACAGACTTTAGTGTCACTTTGGTGCCCAACTCCTGGCTCGGTTCCCTGCAGTGCTTGGACCTATGGCCCAAAATCTAATCTCCTGCCCTGTCAGTCAAGGCTACAGTATGTTGTGTAAATTTTAGGACTGAATGGATAGCAACACCAATCCTTCAGCAGGTAAACAGCTCCCATACATGTGTTTTATTTTTATATTTAGCTGTTTGCCTGGAGTGCGGCGTAAATCTGCGATTATTTACATAACATATTTCAAGCAGATTGCGATGGTCATGATGAATAATGTCTGGTACAGACTACTCTCCGTCTCTGTTTACAAGCACCGTGCACAGATAATTATATGTATCGTAAAGGCCAGTGCTCACAACATTTTGACAAATTCAACACTATTGCCTTCAAGTTAATTGGAACAACACAAAGGCGGACTAATAGGTGTGCCAACTTGGCTTGGCACCGTGCATTCTCCTGTTTGTTGGTGCCAGGCTAGACTTGCTTGCCAGTATTCTTATTATCTCGAAATTTGAGGCTAGTGACAGGGTAATCTTAATGGAGGCCTCAACCGTATGGGATATTGGAACGATCCTTTTAAATGTTCCTCCAACTTCTTCCCAACTGTGCTGGCTTTGTAACATAAAAAACAAAAAAAATTAAATGTCAGTGTTCTTGCTAACAAATGTTATTTGTAACTAATGTCTGAAGAGGGGCAAACATTTACTATACGGTCTCATCAGATAAAATATCTTTGTGTGGTCATGAGCTTTGGGATTGCCATAGAAAACTTTAAAGATGATTAGAAAATCTCCAAACTGATTTTTGGTGGCAGGCTGCCACACTCACTACTTTTGTAGTTATTGTGGATACTATGTGTACTGCTACAGTTTGCATGTAAGCAGTGAAGCGGTCCTTCTCCTGCAAAGCAGGAGATGCTCAACGATAATTTCCTATGGGATCACAGTCTGCCCATGTGCACTATATACATGAAGGTTGATTTTCTAAAACTGGAGAGTGCAAAATCTGGTGCAGCTATACATGGTAGCCAATCGGCTTCTAACTTCAGCTTGTTCAATAAAGCTTTGACAAAAAAAGCCAGGAAGCTGATTGGTTTCTATGCAGAGATGCACAAGATTTGCACTCTCCAGTTTTATTAAATCAACCTTATGGTCTCTGATATCAATAGAAGGGAAATGGTCATAGAGGCCACACCATTAGCTGGGCCTCATTATCATGCAGTCTCTTTACTGCTAACTGGTATAGCAGTGGATCCTGTGCTCCCTGCAAACCAACCTACTTCTTCACTCGGAATTCTTGGACCTGCAGTTATATTCTTCTTCTATTATAACAATTCCAGTTGAACTCGGAACTCCATTTCAGTCGTAGTGATGGGCTCTGGTGTGTTCAGGATCCTAGTTCTAACCCACTTGCCCGATAGGAAGCCGACACTGCACACCAACAATTACAGGCAGTGAGAGTAAGGCCTCGTACACACAACCGTTTTCCTCTATAGAATCCATCAAGAAACTTGGTGGGAGAACTTTTTTGCCAAGGAAAAAGGGTCGTGTGTACGTTTTTCATCGAGGAAACTGTTGAGGAACTCGACGAGGAAAAAAGAGAACAAGTTCTCTTTTTCCTCGACGGGAGTCTCAATTTCCTCGTCGTGTTCCTCGTCGGGCTGGTTTTTGACGAGAAACATGATCGTGTGTATGCAAAAAAATCCGCACATGCTCAGAATAAAGTATGAGACGGGAGCGCACCTTCGGTAAAAGTAGCGTTTGTAATGGAGATAACACATTCGTCACGCTGTAACAGACTGAAAAGTGCAAATTGTCTCCGACCAAACTTTTACTTAACACGCAGTAACATGAGATTAGCAAAAGCAGCCCCAAGGGTTGTGCCAGTGGATATCCTCGACAAGCCTAACAAGGAACTCGTCAAGGAAAACGATGTGTCTTTTTTTTCGATGAGTTCCTCGGTCGTATGTACGAGGCCTGAGACATTTCCTGTTCTTTGCAGCTGTGGACTAGGAAATGTCTCACTGCCTGTGATTAGCAGTGTGCAGTGTCGGCTTCCAGGATCGGCAGGTGAGTTAGGACTAGGATCCTGAACATGCCAGAGCCCATCTCTATTGAAGAGTTATAAAGGCTTCTCTACTGCACTGGAATAGTTCATCTCTAATTTCACTGCACACTGTGAGTTTCTCATAGTGTGTATCAGTGTGCATTAAAACCTGCAACACATCCGATAGAACCCTGCCTCATTTCCTGGCAGAAGGACATCCAGCAATGTCTACTTCTCCCATATCCAACTGAAATGTCATTGGTTTGCCCCTTTTGTTCATTGGATTTCAGTTCATTGAATCATGAAGGCTCATTAGTTTAATGCTTTAAACTAATGAGGCCTCATACACACGACCGAGAAACTCGTCGGAAAAGACACATTGTTTTCCTCAACGAGTTCCTTGTTAGGCTTGTCGAGAAACTTGACAAGCTTTCTTTGCTTACACACTGTCAAGACCAAATCTCCTCGTTCTCAAACGCGGTGACGTACAACACATACAACGGCAGGGGAAGTTCGATTCCACTGGCACAACCCTTGGGGCTGCTTTTGCTAATCTCATGTTACTGCGTGTTAAGTAAAAGTTTGGTAAGAGACGATTTGCACTTTTCGGTCTGTTACAGCGTGACAAATGTGCTATCTCCATTACAAACGCTACTTTTACCGAAGGTGCGCTCCCGTCTCATACTTTATTCTGAGCATGCGCGGGTTTCTTAGCATACACACGCCCGAGTTTCTCGGTGAAAACCAGCCTGAGGAACACGACGAGGAAATTAAGACTACCGTTGAGGAAAAAGAGAACTTGTTCTCTTTTTTCCTAGTCGAGTTCCTAGACAGTATTGTTGATGAAAAGCATACACGCGACCGTTTTCCTTGGCAAAAAAAGCTCTGCCATCAAGTTTCTTGATGAATTCTGTCGAGGGAAACGGTCGTGTGTACGAGGCCTAAGAGTTAATATAGGAAAAAGGTGTCTTCACTGATGTTTTATCACCAATCCTTGTTTCCCTAGTAACCCAAAATTTTCAAAATCCAATTGTCATTGGGACAGAAAATGAGGTGACATCTTCTGAACAGGTGCACAGAATGCAAAACAAATGTTACAGGGGTGATAACCCTTTCCTATGCTATCCAAAACGCTTAAAAATAGATTTTTTGACTGAAGCTACACTTTAAAAAACGTATCTGTTCCGACTAAGTCCGAACAGATTCAACTTAAGAACAAATCTACAGAAACGATCTTGTTTGTAACCCGGGGACCCCCTGTATAAAGGAAAAGTAATGGTAAAAAAAACACTTGTGAGTTTAACTAATCATTTTAGGCCGGGTACTAACGAGCAAACATGTACGGTGAAACCAGTCCGTCGGACCGTTTCCACCGTACATGCCTGCCAGAGGGCTTCTGTACGATGGTTGTACTAACCATCGTACAGAAGTCCGCGCGTAAACATTACGCGGGGCGTGTCCGCGTCGTCGCCGCGATGATGACGCGGCGATGACGCGGCGGCGTGGGCGGGCCTGCCATTTAAAGGCTTCCACGCATGCGTCGAAGTCATTCGACGCATGCGAGGGACGGCGGGCGCTCGGACATGTACGGTAGGTCTGTACTGACGACCGTACATGTCCGAGCGGGCAGGATTCCAGCGGACGGTTTTAAAACACGTCCAGGAATATTTGTCTGCTGGGAAAAGGCCCGGCGGGCAAATGTTTGCTGGAATTCGGCCCGCTCGCGCCTACACACGACCGAACATGTATGCTGAAACTGGCCCGCGGACCAGTTTCAGCATACATGTTTGGTCGTGTGTACGGGGCTTTAGTGTCATTCTCCTTTAAGGTGTTGTGACAAGGGGTGTGTCCAATGCCTACATACTTTTGCTAATAGATGTCCCTCATTTCCATTTCAAAAAGTTGGGAAGTATGGATAACTGTCACATTTGGTTGTGCGCTTAACCTGAACTGTAAATTCATTAAATGGCTGGTGTCATAACTGATCACATGTGCAGCACCACGGTAGCTGCAGATCAAGTAGAGGCATAGAGGTTGATTTACTAAAGGCAAATAGTGCACTCTGCAAGTGAAATTGCTCCAGCGCTTAGTAAAAATCTCCTCCACATCCCCTAGTCCCGCTACAAATCTAAAGGAGAACGAAGATTCGCAGTCCAAGGACCACGTAGGACAATTTAGTCGACTAAAATGTACTGGAGATTTAGTCAACTAAATAAGACTAAAACTAAAACAATTGCAAAAGACTAAAATGGGACATAAACTAAAATGCCATTTTAGTCTTAAGACTGAGGCCTCGTACACACGACCGAGGAAATCGACGGGCGAAACACACCGTTTTCCTCGTAGAGTTCCTTGTTAGGCTGCCGAGGAACTCGACAAGGCAAGTTTTTCCATTCCTGTTGAGGAAATAGAGAACTTGCTCTCTTTTTGGCTCGTCGAGTTTCTCGACAGTTTCCTCGACGAAAATGTACACACGACCAGTTTCCTCGGCAAAAAAATATCTCCCAGAAAGTTTCTTGCTGGTTTTTGCCGAGAAACTCGGTCGTGTGTACGAGGCTTGAGACTAAATCGAAATTTGCTACCAAAATTAACATTGCTAGAACTGCGAATCTCTGTGCTTGGAAAAGGGGGAAAGGTATCCGCTATATATTAAGCTATTCAAACTGGTTATGATTCTCCCATAGTCTAGAAAAGGATCTGTGTTTATTTCGGACGGAGTTTAGTCTAAATTTTCACAAAGGGAAAAATATTTGTCTTTAACATTCCCGACTCCGAAAACTTGTAACAAATGACAATTATCTTGACAATAATTAAAGAGGGGATGTAAGAAAAACAGACACGGTGTCATGGTGCCTGGGAGGGATGGAATGTGGAGATTCTTTATACAAACCTCCCTTCTTATCACCCTCTCAATGTGACCTTTTTTGTCTTTGGCTACATGAGATAGTTTAAAGTCCATTGAAAAGTGGGTGATTGCTAAAAGCCTAATGCATCTATTAGATCTTCTGTGTCTATTTCTAATGGGAAAAAAAGAGAAAAACCCTCTAATGCGTAGTAATAGTATAAATTAACAAGATAATATTTGTAGAATCTCAAGTACAAATTTTAATAAACAGTATTATTAAAAGCAATTGCTGGTTCTATTTTCTGTCCCTACCACACAGAGAGGGAAGGTAAAGGGATAGGAATACTGGGCCAGATTCACGTACAGCGGGCGCAATTTTACGTAACCGGTCTACGTTACACTGCCGCAATTTTTCCGATTTAGTGCCCGATCCACAAAGCACTTACCTGGAAATTTGCGGCGGTGTATCGTAAACAGGTCCGGCGCAAGGCGGTCCAATTCAAATGGGGCGGGTACCATTTAAATTGGGCGCGCTCCGACGCCGGACGTACTGCGCATGCTCCCGTCACAAATTTCCCGACGTGCTTTGCGCGAAAATTACGACGCGCCAACGTTTTGTGAATCGCGATGTGAAAAAAGATTTACGCCGGGAAAAATAAAAGATTTAAAAAAAATTCAAAAGCGACACGGGAAAGACAGGCATACTTTAACATGGTGGAGTACTTTTACTCGAGTATATACTCGAGTATAAGCCAAGTTTTTCAGCACATTTTTTGGTGCTGAAAATGCCCCCCTCGGCTTATACTCGAGTCACGTTTTTGCACCTGATTTCCCGGACTTTGGGGACCTGGTACCGGCCGATCGTAGGTGTGCAAAATGTATTGTCTGGGGACAGTGAAGTTTGGGCATAGTGAGGTATGGACACAGTGAGGCATGGGCACAGTGAGGCATGGACACAGTGAGGCACAGTGAGGCATGGACACAGTGAGGCAAAAAAAGGCACAGTGAGGCATGCAGATGGACACCCTAGGCTTATACTCAAGTCAATAAGTTTTCCCAGTTTTTTGTGGTAAAATTAGGTGCCTATGCTTATATTCGGGTATTGAGAATTAAAATAAACACATATATAAATATGACAATAGGGTAAATAAAACATACATCCCTATACATAAAATCAATGGTGTATATACAACTAAATTGTTACATAAAAGCAACCGATAGCCAACATGTTTTGCAGTTAATGTATAAATGTGCTTCTTCAAGGCTTGTTTGCTTCCTAGTTTGCTTCAAGATGCAATACAATGTGTATGAGTAGATCCTAATGTATGGTTAAATTCAATAACGATATATGCCAGATGGATACACCAACCTCAATTGGCAGGCATATTCTGATAGCACTGCAGGCACTAATAGTGTGTGAAATGTCCTACACATAAATGTGGAAAGAGCAACGTGGAGAGCACTACTCCGATGTAGGGACCACCCAACATGAGACAAATCCGGGTCTCCCGAGGATGCCGTTCTGAAGTATGAAAAGTCATTCTGGGGAGCGGGATCCTCGGGAGACCCAGGTCTGTCCCATGTCGGGTTGTTCCTACATCGGAGTAGTGCTCCCAACATTGCTCTTTCCACATTTATGAGTATGGCATTTCACACAATATTAGTGGCTGCAGTGCTATCAGAATATGCCTGCCAATTGAGGTTGGTGTATCCATCTGGAATATATTGTTATTGAATTTAACCATACAAGAGGATCTACTCATACACATTGTATTGCATCTTGAAGCAAACTATGAAGCAAACAACCCTTGATGAAGCAGAAACCCTGTACGGTTTAGGAGATATTCCCTATGCATGCAGCCGCTGACGTCAGCGGTGCATGTGCTCTGAATTCCCCCAGCTTAAGGTCCGGTAGCGTTATCGGACCTTGCCGGGAAGAAAACTCCCGCATGCGTGAGTGACGTCATCGCGGCTTCAGCCACTCACAGTGCCGGAGCCGCAAACCCAGAAGACACGCCGAGGTCAAGATGTCGTCTCCCTCGGCGTGGACCGGGCTCCGATACGGGGGCTTCATTCTGAGGTAAGTATTTCATAATGAGCTAGTATGTGCTGCATACTAGCTCATTATGCCTTTGCCTTGCAGGATTTTTTTTTCATTTTTTTTGTGCGGGTTTACTACCGCTTTAACCGTGAAACATGTTGGCTATCGGTTGCTTTTATGTAACAATTTTGTTGCGTATATACACCATTGATTTTATGTATAGGGATGTGTGTTTTAGTTTCCCATGAGAAAGTCACGTGACCTGTGACGCAATGTGTCATGGAGAGGCCAGTGACGTCACTTCCGGTGCTTTGATACACTGGATGGGCAGTGAGGAGGAGTAAACTGTTCACGAGCTTGATCGTTATTATGCGTTTATGCCATTCAACAAAGGTGAGTGCAATTATTTACTACATGAGTCAATGATGATCTAGCAATCTTGCGCGATGATGTTTATCTTTTTTTGTTTTAGAACCACTACACACGGAGAAGTCAAGATAATACTAAGGGTCATCTTTTGAAGTCCGATCTGATCGTAACTTGGCTAGATGTTCAAAAGTGATATTTTTTTGCTTTGCTTGGAAGGTGAGCAGGCAATCCACACACAGGTGGTGGTGAACTTTTTTCTATATATTTACCGGTATGTTCAGAGAGGAGTTTTTCTTCATGTTTTTCTTCACAGTTTTTGATGTTTTATAATAATACTATTAGATTAGCACTATTATCTATATTGCAATACTCATACACATTGTATTGCATCTTGAAGCAAACTATGAAGCAAACAAGCCTTGAAGAAGGGTATTTATACATTAACCAAAAAACATGTTGGCTATCAGTTGCTTTTATGTAGCAATTTTTCTGTATATACACCATTGATTTTATGTATAGGGATGTATGTTTTATTTTCCCTATTGTCATGTTTATATATGTGTTTTTTCTCATTTTCAATAAATGATATTTAGGGTTGGCACTCCATGACCATATTATCTAACTAGATAGATGGGCCTTGACTATATACAAACATACTCTACCATACTGTGACTAATGGATTGTCTGTTTCTAAGGACAGGTTGGGTTACGCAGAGAACAGAGTGGGAATTATTTACATGAAATACCTGTTTAACTGTGTGAGATTTAAAGGTTGATTTACTGGAGAGTGCAAAATCTGATGCAGCTCTGCATATAAACCAATCAGCTTCCATTTTCTCTGTCAAAGCTGAACCGCTTACCGCCCGCCGCACGCAGATATACGTCTGCAGCAAGGCACAGGCAAGCCAAAGGACGTACAGGGAGTGCAGAATTATTAGGCAAGTTGTATTTTTGAGGATTCATTTTATTATTGAACAACAACCATGTTCTCAATGAACCCAAAAAACTCATTAATATCAAAGCTGAATATTTTTGGAAGTAGTTTTTAGTTTGTTTTTAGTTTTAGCTATTTAGGGGGATATCTGTGTGTGCAGGTGACTATTAGGCCCCATACTCACGACCAAACATGTCTGCTGAAACTGGTCCGCGGACCAGTTTCAGCGGACATGTTCGTTCGTGTGTAGGCAGTAACGTACTGAATTCCAGCAAACAATCGTCGGCCAGACCGTTTTCCAACGAACAACTGTTTCCTGGTCTTGCTTTAAAACAGTCTGCTGGAATCGTGTCCGTCAGACATGTTCGGTCGTCTGTACACAAAAGCAGCGTACAAAAACCCCGCGCATGCTCAGTCCAAATGAGGAGACGGGAGCGCTCGTTCAGGTAAAACTCGCGTTTCTTTGGGATATGGCACATTCGTCATTAGAAACCTTTTATTCTAGCAAGAGAACAATGTCTTAAAAAGGCGCACTAAACCACATTTTCAAGCCTCGTTTTATTAATTCTTCTCTTGCTAGAATAACCCCATTCTCTTGCTGATGCAATTTCAATAGAGTTGTCCCATACTGAAATGTCACATTTCTTGCTTGTGATGTAATCCTTTAATAATGTTTTCTATGCCAGACGTGTGTTTTGGTTGGTGGTCCTCCATAATTTAGAGTAGTCATTTTTGTAAAGGAATGTGCATTTTTTTTATTTTTTTTTGTTGTTTCTAGTTATGTCACCATTTAAACTAATTTTTTTTTACATGTTTTTTTCATTTTTTTATATATTTTTTTTTTTTTGGTGTTTCATTAGAGAATATTAAACCATGTTGGCACACCAAATGTCCCCCCCCCCCCCAAGGAGTGTGTCCTTTGTAAATTACCCATTGTATATTTATTAAAGGTTTGCTGCCTAATAATCCCCACAGTATAACAAACAATAGACATGTTTTCAAATGAAAGCAAAAAGCCTTTTATTCAGGCAAATGTCATCACAAAAAATAAAAAGAACGGCAGCACTAGAATAGATAGCAAACTATATGCAAACTTGCATTTCCAACATGGTGAAGGATAAACTTCCAAGCCTCAGGAGCCAAACACAAAAATATGAAGCAGCAGCACACAAACAAAGGAACCCAAACTGTGGTAGTACAAACAAGATGTCCTTTATGTGGAAGGAAATGGAAGGCAGAAAATCAACGTTTCCTCCTCTTTCCAGCCTTCCCTCCAGGCAGCCTTCCAGCGGATCGAACACGGGGTCTTGCAGGTGGGGTTGATGTGGCAGCAGGAGGATGGTGTTCCGCAAGCCGGGCCGGGTCACATAGCCCAGTGTCTGGGGTCAGCAGGCCCCTCTGCATCCACCAAAGGACCTGGTTCATCAGGGCCTTTGCCAGTCTTCTCTGGTCCTCCTCCCCTTCATTTAAATCATGGGCCAATGAGGCACTGAAGGCCTCTGTGGGGTTGAGGGGGGCCCTCATGATGGCGCTTGCCTCCTGGATCATGCGGAGGCTTGCCTCCTCCACAGGCCTCAACTGCCTCCTTCGGCCTGATGGCCTCACCTGGGGGGGAGAAGACTGGCTGGTGGTGGTTCTCCTGGCCGGGTGGACCTGCTGCAGGCCACTGGGCCCAGCCTCCTCCTGGCTGCCACTGACCCCGGCCTCCTCCTGGCTGCCACTGACCCCGGCCTCCTCCTGGCTGCCACTGACCCCGGCCTCCTCCTGGCTGACAGACACCTGAGGATCTGCCACCTCCTGGCTGATCTCTTCTTCCTGTGTGGAAAAAAAAGGAATTGTTTTACAATTTCGCTAAATCAAACCACACTCATTTTCATGTTTTTCGTTTAGTATTTTCTGTTCATTATTACTTGAATACACTCTACTTCTGACCCCTGCAGTTGTCATCTCTGACACCTATTTGTCTGAACACCTTTTTTTTTGCTTTTTCCCAGCTTGGTTTTTTTTTTACAATATCTAATCATTAATCCACCAAGAATTATTTACGCCAGAAATATAGAGGAAACTACTATACCTCCTCATCGAAGGGTGGCAGATCTGCATCTCTGTCAGCCAGGCCCTCTTCCTCCGACTCTGCAGGGCTGTGGTCATCTGGGGAAGGTCCGCTGGAAGGTAGCATGGAGGAAAGGTTGGAAGAAAGACTGGACATCGTTTTCCTGCCTTCCATTTCGTCCCGCAAAAAAGCCATCTGTTTATAATACCACAGTTTGGGTTCCTTTGCTTGTCTTGCTGCTGCTCCCGATTTTAGGCTTTTATTAGCTTTGTATGCTCTCCTGTATGTGCTTCTGAGGTTGGCAAGTTTATCCTTCACCATGTTGGCAGTGCATCCTGGCACCCAAGTTTGCATATAATTTGCTAGCTCTTCTAGTGCTGCCGCTCGTACCTCTTTATTGCAATATAAAGAGTGCTTGGAATTCCACAGGATGGGCGTCTCCTGATATTTTTGGAGTAAGGCCTCTATAGATTCCTTGCTTTGTAGGAGGTCCATTGTAATTTTTCCAAAATTATATTTCTTTTTGAGTCTAGATTACAAAAACATAAACCACAGAAAAATAAATATTCCAAAGGATCAGCGTTGACCTTGATCTAATATGTGTCTTCAAATTTATTACCTATATCTAATTACAAACACAGTCTCTCTTGTTTAAACAATGATTGGCAGCTCGGCCGCATTGCTTGTACCAAACATTGATTTGCTAGATGCAGAACCATTGTTCACATTGCAGTAAATATTTTAAATATAGAAAAATAAACAATGCTTACAAATGACAGTTTTCATCTAGGCACTCTTTCATGTGTAAATCTCATGCCCCTGACAATGGATGACATAAAAGACACTTCCTAATGACCTCTGTACAACCAACACTTGAACAATACTTTGCCTGATCTGAATACACCATTCAAAAACTTGTCAATGAGGTACAGCATTGTTCACATCTCTATTTTGTGAGGTGTCCAAAAGCATTTGTAAACCAAAATAACATTGTGGTACCCCATAGACAGAATAGCTTCAAAAGGGTGCAACCAACAGCCCAAACCCCCATCCCATGTGTCTACATTTTCAAGGCCTCTGCTGATCACATTTTTAATTTCCTTACCTTCCTGTCTCTCGCTCCTCGTTTCTCACGCTCGCCTAATTACCGCGTAAGATGCGTAATCACGGCGTAAACCTTTTAAACACTCCGCGTATTTATTAAACCCCGCCCTCGTCACCTTTGCGAGGCCCCTAATCAATGAGTTTAGGAAATATGGCGTTAACTGTGTATGTTCTGGATGCGCTCGAAGATTCTCCGCGTAACCGACGTAAACACGTTGTTTGCATTCTCTACACTCCGCGTATGTATTAAACGCCGCCCTCTTCTCCGCCCATGGCGTAAGAATTCATCTTTTCCACGCCCATAATCTCTGTGGGAAAGGAAAGATGGCGATGTCACACGAGCGGGCACGATGCTCTCATGCCACAAGTGAAGGGACAGAGGCAGGGACGTCCCGATCAAGGAAAAGAAGATATAAAGCCACTAATATGCGGTTCCAGGAAATGGTGGAGTTAGTTTACATCATGCGAAAGAAGGACTATGATGGTGAATTAGGGCCATACAAGACCCCTAACCGCCGAAAGGCACATATTATGGACAAGGTGGCGAGGAGAATGCAGAGGATGTTTGGGATCACCAGGTCCAAGGAACAGCTGAGGAAACGATGGTCAGACTTAAAATTGAGGGAGCCACATCAGATGAAAAAAATAATTAAAATTCTGCGTAAAAGTAAGTAAATATATATTGGGGTTGGGGGGGGGGGTGATTGTCTGCAATAATGTGTTGCCATGTATATTTCACCATCTGCCTCCTTGGCCTGCTTGTAATTTTAAAGACATGTTGTCATTTATTTTTTAGGACATAAATAACTACATATTTACAAATAGTGTTCTTAGTAAACAACGTAACATCACATAGTTTATCAGAAAGGCTCGGTTATTCCAGGAACAACACACCTGGACATGGCTCACTGGCCAAAAACTTTGTTTGTAAACATTGTGTAAAAGCTAGTTCTAGAAAAAAAAAGTATGAGAATGGGAAAGGCAAACAGGATTCATTCTAAAAACAGTGGTAATAAAGCAGATGTTTTCACATCTGCAATGCAGAGCACCTGTGTCTCCCCAAATCAAAAATGGGTTTTGGTAGGGTCTCCCAGAAATACAGTTTAGGGGGGACATCCATGTGTGTCACTTTGCTAAAAAGGGGCAGGATCAGAGCTTGCCATATAGAAGTAATTGCAAAATGTAGGTTTGGTGAAAGATAAAAGTAACTAAATGAAAGCATCTTCTAAGCAATGTGTGCGATTTATGCTCTCCAATATCTGTGTGCTGATGAGTCTACATTTTTTTTGGTTTATTTCAGGGGAAAGAAGTCGCCAGCATTTGGAGGAGGCAGAGAGGGCCAGACAAGGCCAAAATCTGCCATCTCAACATGTGGAGGAGGAGGAGGATGTGGAAGGAGAAGAGGATGTGGAAGGAGAAGAGGATGTGGAAGGAGAAGAGGATGTGGAAGGAGAGGAGGATGTGGAAGGAGAGGAGGATGTGGAAGGAGAGGAGGAAGGAAGAAAGGAGGAAGGAAGAGAGGAGGAAGAAGTAATTTTGGACTTAGAAGTTATAGCAGATGAAGGGCAAGTGGCGGAAGAACAATTTGGCGAATTGAAAGAAGGTGGATTGATGGATGAAGGAGGAGTCCAAGATGATGGGGAAGTGGTGGAAGAAGGAGGAGTGATAGAAGATGATGGGGAGGTGGTGGAAGAAGGAGGAGTGATAGAAGATGTCGAAGAGGTGGAAAGGAGAAGCCCATCAGGTCAGTGTCACCCTAGCTTGATTCAAAAAAACATATGTAGATAGGCCTCATCAAAAAATAATGTTGTAAATGCCATTTTTAATTTTTTTTTTAGGGGAGGAGGATGGTGTGCCAATATTTTCACGTGCAAGTGCTGCTATAATTATTCAGCAGGTAATGGAGTGCAGCACTGAAATGCACAATATGCGTGAAAGGATGTTTCTCATGGAACAGAATGTAACAAATGTCCTTTTGGAATGCAGCACGGAAATGGACAATATGCGGCAAAGAATGATGGTCATCGAATCTAATTTTAAAAACATTATTGACATGATGGGCCGTGTCAAAGACTGAAACACCCCCCGCCCATCCCCCGCCCCCACAAACATTTTTACAGTTTGAATAATGAATACGCCAAAATTTGAAGATGCACACACAGTGTGCCAACATGTGCTATCTGCCATCACAGAATATCTTATGTCTGTGCTTTGTGGGTCCAACCCCCTCCTCCATCCTCAAGTAGTTGAGAGGAAGGGTTTGCTCCCACAAAACACAGACATTGATCACCCATGATGTCAGATAGCACATGTGGCCATTTGTCTGTTGAACCAATGACATTTGGCGAGTTTGCACTGAATGTGTGTATCTTCCAATTTTGGCGTGTTCCAGTGTGAAAGCACACCATGACTGACTGCTGTTGTGAGTTTTTAGATTTTTGGAATTGGATTTTGTTACTTTTTGACCATGTTGAACATTTTGGGATACTATAAAGTTTAGACCATAAAGAATAAACAACGCCAAAAAATTTAAAATATATATATATAGAATTATAAATCTCTCTAATCACTGAATTTAGTGAAGTAGAGATTTGACTCCAAAATATCACCTAAAAATTTACTTTTAGAAAAACACACCAAAAACAAAAAAAATGGTTAAAAAATTATTGTTTTTTGTGCATAAAAAATATGCCCAAAAAAAAAATTAAGGCGGTAAACACCCCACCAAAAATAATCTATATATATATATATATATATGTAAACAATAAATCTAACTATATTTGATAAAAAAAAAAGTGAACTTGTTAATAAATGTATAATCTGCATAATATTTTTGGTTGAATTACCTGAAAAAAAAAAAAAATATAAAAAAATTTTGTAGACTCCTAAGTACAAAAGCAGGGAGTAATGAAAAAAATATAAAATAATTTTTGGGGTCATGAACAAGCAAAAATTAAAATACTTGACCTCAAAATTTACAAATGGAGTTGCTTCTTATTTCTAGACTCAATGCCCTGTTTGTAGATGAGTGAATACTGTGCAAAATGTGGTTAGTTACTAAAAGTGGAGAAATCAATTATGCATTACAATTGAAGAAGTTAGTTAGAGAACCAGGAAGACAGAAAAAGAGAAAAAGCATTAATGACAAACAACTGTATAAAGTCCAATGGTCTAATTATTTATTATTTTTTAGAATATTCCTTTCTTTGGGGGCCGAATTAGAAAGAAATATGATCTGGCATAGCAATGGCCCCCCGACCCATGAAGTACTCAACATATTTGTCGCGTACCTCACGAGCTGATTGGGGGGCCAAGCCAGCGCGACCAGTGTCCAGCCCGGGAAGGGGATCTGAGGGTAGTCTTGCCTCAGAACCGATGTCGGGTAGGTACGTCTGGGAGTGCCTGCGTAAAAAGTTGTGCAAAATGCAGCAGGCAAATACAACGGTGTCCAATTTATATTCCGCCAGATGTATCGATGTCCTGAACAGGCGGAACCGGTTGGTGAGTATCCCAAAGGCATTCTCGACTACCCTCCGAGCCCTGCCCAACCGAAAATTAAACACACTCCTCTCTGAGGTGAGGGTCCTCTGGGGAAAAGGCCGCATGAGGTGAGGACCAAGCCCGAAAGCCTCGTCCGCTAGGAACACAAACGGAAGTCCTTCCACATTATCTTCATCTGGTGGCAATGCCAGACCACCAGCTTGGAGACGATCATAGAAATCAGTCCGTGCGAACACTCCCCCATCAGACATCCGGCCGTTCTTCCCCACGTCCACATATAGAAACTCATACTGTGCCGACACCACCGCCATCAACACAATACTATGATAACCCTTGTAATTATAATAGTAGGACCCCGAGTGGGGTGGGGGCACAATGCGGACGTGTTTCCCATCTATTGCTCCACCGCAGTTTGGAAAATCCCACCGCTGGGCAAATTGGGAAGCCACAGACTGCCATTCCTGTGGTGTGGAGGGTAGCTGTGGGGACAAACAAAAATAGAGATTTAGTACTTTGTAACAAAAACATCCTACAAGCATCCTTGTGACAGTTCACATTATTAAAATTGCATTAGAAAAATGTGCATGGAGAATTTGGGAAATGAAATATATAGGGCCACTTCATTAAGAGACTCCACAGCCCTCTGATGGGGACAATAAAAGTTTGAAGGGGGGGGGGGGGGACACAAAAACCAAAAAGTCCTGTTTTAAAAAATGGCAAGGTGGGTTTGTCCCTAGGATAGCATGCTGGACAGGTTAATATTGGGTAAGGGACAAATATGCAGGTAGGCCAAGAATAAAACATGTAAAGCTGATATCAACATGCATAGGGAGAAAAGGTAACGTTAGTTAAACACACAGCATATCTGGGAAAATAAAAATAAAGTTAGTTGGCCACATTATTAGAGCCAGGAAACTTACCTTAATATACTCCTCATGCATAACTTTGATGATGGCAGCACACGTGTCCGGTATGATGACCCCAAGCGCCTGCGGAGAGATGCCTGTCGAGAACTTGAGGTCCTGCAGGCTCCTCCCAGTCGCCAGGTACCGCAACGTGGCAATAAGCCTCTGCTCGGCCGTGATGGCTTGGCGCATCACAGTGTCCTGCCTCGTGATATAGGGGGACAGAAGTTCCAGCAGACTGTTGAATACGGGGTCCGTCATGCGGAGAAAATTCCTAAAGTCATTAGGATTATTCTCCTGGATTTCCCTAAGCAGAGGCATATGTGAGAACTGGTCACGCTGGCGCAACCAATTCTTGGTCCAGAAACGCCTCCGCCCCCTGTTTCTGGCCAAAGTACTGGACAAATGAACATATCCAGCAGCCATCCCATAAACAGCACCAACTCGCGAAAATTGACGCTGCTGCTCCATCATGGCTTCAAACCGGCCGGCTGGTCAGTCAAGAACACACTGAAACAGAAAGCACTCGCAAATCCAGCACTACCTGCGACAAACGCGTGACAAACAGATACGAGCGCACAGGATGCAACTGCTAAAGCAGAAACAACCTGCTTGCCTATAGCCGAATGACAACTACGTTACCGCAAGCACACGCACTGAACCCGTGAATACACGCTGTCAAAGCCTGGAGACCGAGAAGCGCGAATCAGCTCTAACCAAACCTTCACTAACACGAGCAAACCCGTAACTAGCAAAAGAGGAACAGAGGGCGGCGCCATTAACTTTGGTCTTCCCCTTTATAGTGACGTCGTACGTAGTTTACGTGCACGCGTTCCGGTACGACGGGAATTTGGTCCGCTGGTGTGTACACGCCAGCGGAACAAAACACAAATCAGCCTTGTACGCCGGAAACTGTCGGGCAGACAGTTTCCAGCGCACAGATCCGGTCGTGAGTACAAGGCCTTACTGTGCAGAATTATTAGGCAACTTAACAAAAAAATATATATATACCCATTTCAATTTATTTTTACCAGTGAAACCAATATAACATCTCAACATTCACAAATATACATTTCTGACATTCAAAAACAAAACAAAAACAAATCGGTGACCAATATAGCCACCTTTCTTTGCAAGGACACTCAAAAGCCTGCCATCCATGGATTCTGTCAGTGTTTTGATCTGTTCACCATCAACATTGCGTGCAGCAGCAACCACAGCCTCCCAGACACTGTTCAGAGAGGTGTACTGTTTTCCCTCCTTGTAAATCTCACATTTGATGATGGACCACAGGTTCTCAATGGGGTTCAGATGAGGTGAACAAGGAGTCCATGTCATTATTTTTTCTTCTTTTATACCCTTTCTTGCCAGCCACGCTGTGGAGTACTTGGACGCGTGTGATGGAGCATTGTCCTGCATGAAAATCATGTTTTTCTTGAAGGATGCAGACTTCTTCCTGTACCACTGCTTGAAGAAGGTGTCTTCCAGAAACTGGCAGTAGGACTGGGAGTTGAGCTTGACTCCATCCTCAACCCGAAAAGGCCCCACAAGCTCATCTTTGATGATACCAGCCCAAACCAGTACCTCCAGTACCCAAACCTCCACCTTGCTGGCGTCTGAGTCGGACTGGAGCTCTCTGCCCTTTACCAATCCAGCCACGGGCCCATCCATCTGGCCCATCAAGACTCACTCTCATTTCAGCAGTCCATAAAACCTTAGAAAAATCTTTCTTGAGATATTTATTGGCACAGTCTTGACGTTTCAGCTTGTGTGTCTTGTTCAGTGGTGGTCGTCTTTCAGCCTTTCTTACCTTGGCCATGTCTCTGAGTATTGCACACCTTGTGCTTTTGGGCACTCCAGTGATGTTGCAGCTCTGAAATATGGCCAAACTGGTGGCAAGTGGCATCTTGACAGCTGCACGCTTGACTTTTCTCAGTTCATGGGCAGTTATTTTGCGCCTTGGTTTTTCCACACGCTTCTTGCGACCCTGTTGACTATTTTGAATGAAACGCTTGATTGTTCGATGATCACGCTTCAGAAGCTTTGCAATTTTAAGAGTGCTGCATCCCTCTGCAAGATATCTCACTATTTTTGACTTTTCTGAGCCTGTCAAGTCCTTCTTTTGACCCATT
The DNA here is from genome assembly GCF_905171775.1 of Rana temporaria. Lineage (NCBI taxonomy): Eukaryota > Metazoa > Chordata > Amphibia > Anura > Ranidae > Rana > Rana temporaria. The sequence goes on along the minus strand of NC_053495.1, from coordinate 183,793,018 downwards.
TTGCCAAAGGAAAGGAAGTTGCCTAATAATTATGCACACCTGATATAGGGTGTTGATGTCATTAGACCACACACCTTCTCATTACAGAGATTCACATCACCTAATATGCTTAATTGGTAGTAGGCTTTCGAGCCTATACAGCTTGGAGTAAGACAACATGCATAAAGAGGATGATGTGGTCAAAATACTAATTTGCCTAATAATTCTGCACTCCCTACGTCCCCTTTAAGAAGCTGGCATTGTGCACGCGCGCGCACCCGCCGCAAGCTCCATTACTCCGACCACAGGTCCGTGGACTCGATGTTCGCGGGGATACCCACGATCGTGTCACAGTGAGGAAGAAGGGGAAATGCTGATGCAAACAAGCATTTCCCCAGTCTTCCTAGTGACAGGACAGTGACCACAGCTTCCTGTAATCGGAAGCGGTGATCACTGTCCTGTCACACACAGCCCACCCCCCCTACAGTTAGAAGCACTCCCTAGGGCACACTTGACCCCTACAGTGCCACCTAGTAGTTAACCCCTTAACTGCCAGTGTCATTTTCACAGTATTTAGTGCACTGATCATTGTAAAAAGGACAATGGTCCCAAAAATGTGTCACAAGTGTCCGATGTGTCCGCCATAATGTCGCAGTCACGATAAAAATCGCTGATCGCCACCATTACTAGTAAAAAAAATATTAATAAAAATGCCATAAAACCATCCCCCATTTTGTAGACGCTATAACTTTTGCACAAACCAATCAATAAACACTTATTTTTTTACCAAAAATATGTAGAACAATACGTAGTGACCTCAACTGAGGAAAAAAGTTTTTTTATATATTTTTTGGGGATATTTATTATAGCAAAAAGTAAAAATCGCCTCTCTATTTTTGTTTATAGCGCAAAAAAAAAAAAGGCAGAGGTGATCCAATACCACCAAAAGAAATCTCTATTTGTGGGGAAAAAAGGACGTCAAATTTGTTTGGGAGCCACGTCGCACGGCCGCGCAATTGTCAGTTAAAGCGACGCAGTGCCGAATCGCAAAAAGTGGCCTGGTCTTTGACCAGCAAGATGGTCCGGAGCTTAAGTGATTATTTGAACAAGCTGAAGTTAGAAGCTGATTGGCCACCATACAGAGCTGCAACAGATTTTGCACTATCCAGTTTTAATAAATCAACTTCTTTTGGAACAAATGCATGATTTGGTAAAATATTCCATTCGTCTAAAGAATTTGGGCAGGTAGGAGGTACTTGTCTAATTTTATCTTCATTTTTTAAATATATATACAAAGACAAAATTGTGTCCCGATGAAGCGCCCCTCACCACCTTTGAGTTCTATGTAATCTACTACTGATAGCTCCCCACACACTGGATAGGTGGGTCTATTTGTAAAAATTAAAAATTAAAAATTTGGTAGAAGGAATGCTTTTTTTTTTCAATATTGAAGAAAAGACATACTATGGGATCTATTTATAAAAAAATCTCTGCACAGGCGTTGCAACTACAATGTATCCAGATCACTTTTTCCAAATTTTGTTAAGTTACAGCCTTATTCCAAATTGCACTAATTCTACAAACAATACCCCATAATGACAACATGAAAGAAGTGTGTTTGAAATCCTTACAAATGTATTAACCGCTTAAGCCCCGGACCATTTTGGTGGTTAATGACCAGGCCACTTTTTGCGATTCGGCACTGCGTCGCTTTAACTGACAATTGCGTGGTCGTGCGACGTGGCTCCCAAACAAAATTTACGTCCTTTTTTTCCCCACAAATAGAGCTTTCTTTTGGTGGTATTTGATCACCTCTGCAATTATTATTTTTTGCGTTATAAACAAAAAAAGAGCGTACATTTTGAAAAAAAACAACAATATTTTTTACTTTTTGCTATAATAAATATCCCCCCAAAAATATATAAAAAAAACGTTTTTTTCCCTCAGTTTAGGCTGATACGTATTCTTCTACATATGTTTGTAAAAAAATCGCAATAAGCGTTTATTGATTGGTTTGCGCACAAGTTATAGCTTCTACAAAATAGGGGACTGTTTTATGGCATTTTTATTAATAATAATCTTTTTAATAGTTATGGCGGCGATCAGCAATTTTTATCATCACTGCGACATTATGGCGGACACATCGTACACTTTTGACACCATCTTGGGACCATTGTCATTTTTACAGCGATCGGTGCAATAAAAATGCACTGATCACTGTGAAAATGACACTGGCAGCGAAGAGGTTAACCACTTGGTGGCACTGCAGGGGATAAGTGTTCCCTAGGAAGTGATTCTTACTGTTAGTGGGGGGGTGGCTACACGTGACACCTCACTGATGCTTTATCACCAAGGCTTGTTTCCACAACAACCCAAATTTTTCAAAATCGGATTGTCACATGGACAGAAAGTGAGTTGAAATCTTCTGAACAGGGGCACAGACAGAAAAGCAAATGTTACAGGGGTGATAACCAGGGCTCAAGTCCTGCGGGAACGCGTGGGAACGGAGTTCCTGCACTTTTTTCACAGCAGGAACGCAGTTCCCTTTGCAGGACTAGAGCAGCCGAGCCGCCCGAGCCAATCCTTCACTAAGCGGCGATGCCCAGCTCGAGTCACTGTCAGGGGCAGGCGAACCTTAGTAATCCTTTATGTTACTGGCCGCTTCCTGTATATGGATTCATCTGGTAGTGTGCGGGTATTCCGTTACTTCCTCGATGCCGCAATGTCTCCTGGGAGCTTTTGTCATTGTTCCCAGGAGACATTGCGGAGGTCTGCCGCGAGTTATCGTGGGATTTAGAAAGAACTTGCTTAAAAAAAAAAAACATGCGGTTTAGTAATTATGCATATGAGTGTATCATTTTTTTTTATTTTTTGGTGGGGGAGTGGATCCTGGGTGGGAGTTCCCACATTTTTTTCCCCTGGACTTGACCCCTGGTGATAACCCTTCCTTATGCTATCCAAAAAGCTTAAAAATCGTTTTTTTTGGCTGGAGCTACACTTAACATTTTTTACCTGCTCTGATTTACAAACAGATTCAACTTAAAGGATCACTAAAGGAATTTTTTTTTTTTAGCTAAATAGCTTCCTTTACCTTACTGCAGTACTGGTTTCATGTCCTCATTGTTCATTTTTGCTTTGAAGTAGCTGTAATTCTGCTGTGATCTCCACACTTCCTGATTGCCTGTTTCCAGGGGTCAAGTCCTGGGGAAAAAAGTGTGGGAACTCCCACCCTAAATCCACTCCCCCACCAAAATAAATAAAAAATTATACGCTTATATGCATAATTACTAAACCACATGTTTTTTTTTTTTTTTTTTTGATCCACTGTACCTTAGTAAACCTTTATGTTACTGGCCGCTTCCTGTATATTGATTCATCGGGTAGTGTGCTCCTGGGAACAATGACAAAAGCTCCCAGGAGACATTGCGGCATCGAAGGAAGTGACGAATTCCCCGCACACTACCCGATGAATCCATATACGGGGAGCAGCCAGTAACATAAAGGATTACGAAGGTTCGCCTGCCCCTGACAGTGACCCGAGCTGGGCATCGCCACTTAGTGAAGGATTGGCTCGGGCAGCTCAGCTGCTCTAGTCCTGCAAAGGGAACTGCGTTCCTGCTGTGAAAAAAGTGCAGGAACTCTGTTCCCACGCGTTCCCGCAGGACTTGAGCCCTGCCTGTTTCCTTATAACCACAGTACTGGTAGCTTTTCACGGTGGTCTAAGCTGTCATTACTGTGTGTCTAAAACTCCTCAGAACCAATAAGATTCATTTTAAAAACAAAACACTGCCCTGGATTTGTTTGTTTTTGTTCTGTGTGTCTCTTTACTTCACAAAAACATGAAACCAGTTTAAAACCGAAAGTGAAACTAGAGGCACATTATATGATTGAATTTAATCTATTTTTAATCATTTTTAAAAGGAATCAGTTAACTTTTATGTCTCTATACCCTGTAAACAGTCATTTCAGCAAAAAATGTTTTTTCCTTTAGTGACCCTTTAAGAACAAACCTACAGACCCGATCTTGTTTGTATCCCGAGGACCACCTGTATAATGTTTGGGAGTTCTAAGTAACTTTCTAGCAACAAAATAGATTTTACATGTAAACAAAATGCGTCAGTTTGGCCTGGTCTTCAAGTGGTTAAACACTGTCCATGTTTTTTTTTATGCGGAGTAAAAATGCACTAGTTATGTCATCCCAACTAGATCAATCAAGATGGCCAAAGATCCAGAACCTGGAGGAGGCTGAAAAGATGTTGGCGCTTGCAAGGGAGCTCATGGATGTCACATCACTGGAGAAGAGTTGCGTTTAGTTTCACTTAAAACGCGCTGAACAAATTGTCTCTCTCTGCCTCTTTCTCTCTGCTTTATGCATCACTAATCAGATTCAAATTTACAAGACTAATCTGAATTTGATTGATAGCTGTAAGAAGCTTTTTAGTGCTAACATCATGACACAACAGGGATCCTGCATGTGGAAACAGCAAGGGGCTGCAAGGGGTGTGTATTTCAGAACACCTCTCATGCATAAGTAAAAACAAAATAAGTAAAAAAAAAAGGGGGGTTGCAGACCATCAGATTACTGACAAAACATAATTTCATGGACTGGCGCACCACAGGCATTCCTAGATGAAAAGCTGAAGCACTGATCATGTTCAAGGTAATTATTTTACCTTTGGTGACCAACATTGTTTGAAGCTTAGATGCCCAGACCAAGTTTAGCAGCGTCTGGGGTCATTAATAGACTTTACAATAAATGTATAAATACTTTTTTTGCTTCAGCATTGAACCTGAAAACTAGGAATACTTTTCTAGAAGATTAATTTGTTTCTCGTGGCTAGGATTTTTTTTTTTTTATTGAAATTGACCACTCACTTAATAATAATTAGGTCCCCCTTTTGCTGTAAAAACAGCATGGACTTCATTAGACCTCTAAAGGTATACTATGGTATATGGGACCTAGTCATCAGTAGCAGATCCTTCAAAGTGTTACTGAACCCACAACAGTAAAATCAGTCTATTTATGCAGTAAAGTATGCTTGTGATACTCACGGCATTGTGTAAAAAGGCTATTTGATCCCGTCTTCTCTTATCCTCCACTTCTTCCACAGTCCCCAATCCATCACCTGATAGTACAGATCCTTGGAGACACTCTGCACATGCTCAGTTTGGTGTGCATTGCTAGAGAGGTTTTTTTTTTCTAAGGGGAGAGTGCATGTGATCAGCACAGGGCCAATGAGATAAGATTCTGATAATATAGATATCCCAGTGTGCCACATCCTAAGAAGGGCAAACAAAAAAAAGGTAAACCCCTAGGGGTGGGACTCTAAGGCCCCGTACACACGACCGAGAAACTCGACGGGCAAAACACATGGTGTGGCAGATAGTGAGGTCCCGCCGACATGCAGATATGAAGGCACGGCAAAGGAGCCCTTCAGATGGACACGGCAAGCCCCGCCAGTGTCCGTGACTTCACCGGATCTCATTAAATTAAGGTACGAAAGATTGTTTATTCAGAAAGGGCTATATACATAAAACAGTGAACATGGTCATGAACAACTAGAAAATCACAATATACGACATGAAGATACATTATTATCCTGTACCCCAGGGCCATTCAGCATTGTCCAGACAGAGGGTCAGGGGTCATGCAGGCTCATAGGATAGTCAGAGGAGAATCAAAATTCCTCCTACAAGCTTTAACTAGTGCATGGTGTAGTATATTGTATATATATTGTATATTGTATATTGTATATATGTGTGTATGACTGTGTGTCCCTAGCGTGTCATGATCCTACGGGGTAAAAATGACCACACCAGCCAAGCAGATACTGGCTGGAAAAAGCACCCAGAGGCGATTCAGTTCGCATGCGTTGCGCTATACAAGTCATTCATTCATTCATGGCTGGACACCGATAGAAGTCAGAAGACTGTTATATACTGCTGATGAGAAAAGGTATTTAGCAGTTTATAGTCACTAAAATAATTGCATTTACATGTTCTGTGTACTGTGTTAGACCAGATATAGTGAACATAGGCTCCTGGGTAAACGACATAAAATAAACGCTTGTTCCGACGTCTATACTTTGCGTTACCAGCGCCTCATATAGCAGGGGTAACTTTACGCCGGATGTAAGCCTTACGTAAACGGCGTAGCTTACTGCGACGGGCGCAAGTACGTTCGTAAATCAGCGTATCTTGCTCATTTACATATTCAACGCGTAAATCGACGGAAGCGCCCCTAGCGACCAGCGTAAATATGCACCCAAGATACGACGACGTAAGGAGACTTACGTCGGTCGTATCTTGCAAAATTCAGGCGTATCTCAGTTCCTGAATAAGCGCATAGATACGACAGCGCACATTTGGACTTACGACGGCGTATCTGGAGATATGCTGCCGTAAGTCCTTTCTGAATCCGGGCCATAGTGTCTCCATCCAAGGAAAGCAACTCCTACTCAACACATTTCGACACAATGTTGCTTATTCATAAGCCCCATTATGGCGAAGCACATTACGGAAAAGTTGGTTTCTTTGTGTGGAGACCTTATGGCTGTATATCTATTGCGGGTGATCCAATTAAGTAACTCAGAAGAGCACCGTTTGGAGTGCAGTTCTTATCCTTTTATTATTTTTATCTGATGATAGACATAGCATTGGATAATGCCTCTGACGATCTGCGCATGCGCTGTGTTGACGTCACACCAGCTGATTAACATATCACCTGAAGGGACATTTGGTACTGCACATGCGCAGATCCATCAGGGGCATTTTCCGACGGAGGGCATTTCTCGATAGAACACCAGCACCCAAGGGGAGGCAAAATATTATAGAAAATAGCCATAGAGTTAGAGGCTAGTGGAGATACAGATCCAGGTCCCACCTGAGGTTCAGGGTGCCCTGGTCTGCAATGTATATATCCATGTCTCTCTGCAACAATCTGCACTGTTTATTATCTCCCCTATGTAATGAAACCATTTAGTTCCACAAAATCTAAAAGGAGTGGTGTCACCCCCATGCTCCGCTCTGAAATGTCGAGAGGCATGAATATTACCTGAATCGCAAACATTTTCCCCAACGGACGTATCGTACAATCAACACCATTTAAGGAAAGTGTATTTCTTTATAAAAAAAAAAAAACATTTTCCATCTCAAATACACACCACGCTCTTTTTCCTTCTAAACTACTATTTTAGAAAGGCTCAAAACATCTCCTTTGCATATCATAGCCCTCTTCTTTTCTTGGAGTGTCTATCCTGGTTATCTTGCTAACCAGGGATGGACTAGGCCAGAGGCAGGGGGGCAATTGCCCTCCGGGCTGCTCTGATGCCCTGTAAAAAGGCTGCACTGCTTCCACCGCAGACATGCCTAAAGGCTTCCTGGTGAAGAGCAGTAAAAAGTCCCCATTAGTGTCCTAACGAGTGCGGGATGAGGACAGAGCGCAGGCCACTACCTGGCATTGATAATGTATGCTGTGTCTGAGCAAAGGCCAACTTTGTGCCCCACTAGAGGCTATCCTCCCTGGCCAGCCCGACCAAGTTGACCCGGCTCCCCGAAGCCCCCGGCCACCCTCTGCTGGCCAGTTTGGGAAGCAGGAGTTGGTGCAACAGGCTCTGTCAAAACTCAACCCACCCAGTGAGCAGACAGTCCCTGGAGTGGAGCTTTGGCCTGGGATGTGGGTTCGGAGGAGGCAGGGAAGAGGGGGGCTGAGTCGATGCACCATGGGCCTCTGTGTTGTACTTGCCTCCTGGGCCAAAAGTTGCCAGCCAGCCCCTGTTGCTAACCCTCTGACTTTAGTGCTCAAAGTGTTGTGGCCGGAGGATCAACATCTAGGCAAGAGACATTTGTAGAATGAGAAGGCAGCAATGGCCTCTGATGTTTTTTTGTAAGGGAATCTTTTTTTTTTTCATTTTTGGCACGACTTATCCTCAGCACAGCAGACTGACTGTGATACCTACAGCACCATGTTCTTATTGCTCAAAGGTGACTACAACCTTCCCTGTTCTGCTAGAACATAAAAGCCAACATCAAGCCGATTGCCATGGACAAAACCACCATTTTTCTTTAGCGCTAGTGCCCATAAATAAGCCCCAGCTGAGCTGAAACAAGATGTTAGCACAGAGAAAATTCATATGATGTATCAAGCATTCCCAGAAAATATAGCTCATTATAAGTAAAGCACATTTTCCATCTAATATACACACCGCACTGTTTTTCTAAATGATAGATTACTTGCAGTGAAATTTTGTAAAAATGCCATTCTCCCTGCATTACGGGAAAAAAAAAAGAAAAAGAAAACAGCAAATCACACGGCTCTGCGCATTGACAAATGTAATGATTTCACATCTATACATGACAAAGGGACTGCAGGAATGAACGAGGGATCTTTCTAAATAAGGATACAGAAGTGCTAATTCCTGGGCATTTTGTCGACAGCTCTGTCAATTCTGAGATAATCACCTGAAGGGTCAGGAAGCCTAGAGCTGTAACTTGTCAGAGATGTAGTGCTTCTCAGGCAACATTCCTACCAACCATCCTTCTTTGAGTCTGTTAAGAATTTTAAGTAGGTTTTGTTTACCAACACAAAGGCGCGAAAGACCGTAATTAGCAATATGAATAAAAATATATCAGGAGTTCCATTTGTAAAGTTCTTGTAAAGTTTAAAAGAAGGATCAAGATAAACTTTTCTTTTTTCCATAGCTGGCACTCCACTTCTTTCAAATGTCCTCGTTAAGCACAAGTTGTTCTCCAATTTTTAATATATATTTTTTTTAATTTAGAGTAGATAAGATTATGCGGGCAACAGTGACAAAGTGCACCAGGCAACAACAAATTGTCCTGTGAATTTATTTGAAAAAACAATCGCTTTTACAAATGCAGCGGAAAACAAGCAAAGGTATTGTTGGTTTCATTTGCTCATCTGAATTTAAGCAGTGGCAGAATTTAAAGCTGATAAAAACTCAAAAGGGATTGCTCTTTTTCTTTGGTATTCAACTGAGATAGGAAATAATCCTGCTTTTAGACTTATCGCACAGGGATTTTATCTGGGTTTGACTGTTTTGATAAATACCCCCTTATTAGGGGGCCTATGTATTATACATTACAGGCAGAAGTGAGGCATTTTTCACTTTAGAACACTATGGCCTCGTACACACGGGCAAGAATCTCGTCAGGAAAAAAACATTGTTTTTCCCGACGAGATTCTTGGCAAGAATCTCTTGCCGCCCGAGTGTACACACTAACCTTTTCAAAAGAACCGCAGTTCTCTTGAAAGGCAAGAACACAGTGATGTTATCGTGTACAACGAGCATGCGCTCGTCACATTCGATGCCGTCGCCACCATCTTGCTTCACCCTACCTATGCCGTGGAAGCTACCGCACATGCGTCTAAGTCATTTCGAGAATGCGTGGGTTTCCACGGCGACAGGTAAGTATACACACTCGGGTTTCTCATCGGGAAACAGGCGGACAAGCATCTCGATGAGAAAATATAGCGCAGGTTCTCTGTTTTTCTCGTCGAGATTCTGGCCAGATTTCCTGACGAGAAACCTGAAAGCCTCGTACACACAAACGGTTTTCCTCGGCAAGAACCAGCAAGAAAACTGCTGGCAGAGCTTTCTTGCCGAGAAAACTGGTCGTTTGTACGAGGCCTATGGGGTTGATATACTAAAACTGGAGAGTGCAAAATCTGGTGAAGCTCCGGATAGAAACCAATCAGCTTCCATGTTTTGTTTGGTCAAACTTAATTGAACAAGCTGCAGTTAGAAGCTCAAGATAAGAAACGGCTGCACGTCACGTGGGCTCCAAGTAAAGTTTATTGGAATATGAAAAAATCCAAAATGACACCAGAGAACACCAGGAGTGGTCAAGGTAGAAGCAGTGGTCAAGGTAGACGTGTTTCACATAACAGAAATGTGCTTAAAGGGGTTGAAAATAAATATATTTTTTTAAATAACAAACATGTTATACTTACCACCACTGTGCAGTTCGTTTTGCACAGAGTGGCCCCGATCCACGTCTTCTGGGGTCCCTCTGCGGCTATCTCTGGTCCTCCCCGCAAGAACTCCACACATTCATGCGAGGGAGCTCACATTGTGTGGAGTCCTTGCAGGTGCGCTCCTGTGATACAGCCACTCACTGTCTCACTCGGCCCTGCCCCTCGGCTGCGCTGCTTTCAATCCATTCGCTCTAGCCAAATCAACGGCAAGACTGAGGATGTCGGGGCCGAGCACTGGACTTTCGAGGGGTCAGGTAAGTATAACGGGGGGCCGATATAGTCGGAAGTTTTTTCACCTTAATGCATAGAATGCATTAAGGTGAGAAAACTTTTACCTTTACAACCCCTTTAATGGTAATGATTAAGCACATTTCTGTTGTGTGTCTACCTTGACCACTGCTGGTGTCCTCTGGTGTCATTTTGGATATTTTCATATTCCAATAAACTTTACTTGGCGTCCACGTGAGGTGCAGCCGTTTCTTATTTTGACTATTTACCATGGAGGCGAGCCGGGGCTAGCACTCAGGTGTGTGTTCCAGTGGGCATATCAATTATACCTGGAGTGTTCTTTTCATTTGCAGTTAGAAGCTGATTGGCTACCATGCACAGCTTCACCAGATTTTGCACTCTCCAGTTTCAGTAAATCAGCCCCTATGTGTGTGTATGGGGGGGAAATAAAGGAAAAGAAAGGAGCCCTTAAGTGCAGTATGCAAAATTTAATAAAGCGCACAAAGGGTTAAAAGCAATTACAAGATCGTTGAGTGTTAAAAGACATGATAAAATCAGGAGTCCTCAACTGTGGCATGTGTCCATCCTCAGCATGGTGGTAGAGAGCAGTGTAGAGCCGTCCAGCAGCTGTAAAGAGCTCTTATACGTGTTGGAGAGAGGAGGCAGCAGAAAAGCCTGTATTCCGGGTTCACTGTGGGACACAGAAGGCTGATGGTGTCAGTGGGGAGAAGGGGGTGGTAATGCATTTCGGAGCATGAGCGGCTCCTTCGTCAGACCTATGCCCATACTCCTCGAGCTGCCTTATAAATGGCGAGGGGGAGGAGTAAGGGGAGGAGTATGGGCAGATGTTGAATACACAATGATAAGGGAAGTGACAGGTGTATTACGAGGACAGCGAAGACGGCCGCGCACCCGCAAATTGGATCATTAACATCAGTGCTATATACAATGAATATGTGTATGGGGGAGCTAGGGACTTTGATTGGGAGATCCTTCCACAATCCAATGATTCACTAAGGCCTCGTACACACGACCAGTTTCCTCGGCAGAATTCAGCTTCCGACCGAGTTTCTGGCTGAATTCTGCCGAGGAAACTGGTCGTGTGTACACTTTCAGCCGAGGAAGCCGACGAGGAGCTCGACGAGGAAATAGAGAACATGTTCTCTATTTCCTCGTTGTTCTATGGGAGCTCTCGTCCCGCCGAGCTCCTCGGCGGCTTCAGTGCTGAACTGGCCGAGGAACTCGATGTGTTTGGCACGTCGAGTTCCTCGGCCGTGTGTACGAGGCTTAAGATACCAGTGGGAGAGTGTCATTTTAATACAGTGGTTCTCAACCTGGGGGTCGGGACCCCCTTGGGGGTCGAATGATGATTTGCCAGGAGTCACCAAATCCTGGCCTTTTTCTGAAGACCGCACCGATCTCCCAGCCTTTTCTCGGCCGCCCAGCTGGGCTGTTCCTGGAGCCCGCGGGTGCCCACTCAGCCTCTTTGCAGCCGCCCGTTCAGTTCAGAGCATGGCTGAGGGGCAGAGACTAGAAGTCGGCCGAAGGGTGAGAAAAATGAAGTGGGAGGGGCTGAAGGAGACCCTATCTCCTTATTTCAGCATAGGTGTCACTGCTGCGAGGCACCACTGTAGTACGGGTTCCACGCTACGAAAATAATTTTACTGTTAGGGGTCCCCACAATTTGTGAAATGTTATCAAGGGGTCACGACACTAGAAAGGTTGAGAAGCACTGTTTTAATACATATTGGGTTTGATTTAATGAAGGCAAATAGTTCACTTTGCTAAGGAATTTTCCTCAGAGCTTAGTGGATGAAGTGAAGCCCTGCTGAATTCCAGCATCCAATCTAGTGTAAATAGTTCAATCCATACCTGGATAACTGAAAGTATAACTAATAGCAAAACTTTTTTTTCAGTTTTGGGTAGAGTGGAGAGGGATTAGAACGCTTGCCGGTTTTTATTCTTGACTATCCCCCTGTTAGGGAAATTGAAAGTGAGAGAAAAATCACAAATTTTGGGTTGTCCCCAGAAAAGTGGGGAGATCTTCCAATGGGGACACTAGTTCAGGTGACCTGGGTGTTCCCAAGGAATTCCCTTAATTTGCAGGGATTTATTCTCATTTCCTGTTTGGCTGTGAAACAGGAAGTGAATGGAAATCTCTGCAATGCAACATAGATGGCGAAAAAAAGTCTGACCAAGGTTATACATTTTTTTTGCCTATAGTTCTATACTTTAACCACTTTAACCCCAGAAGAATTACCCCCTTCCTGACCAGGCCTTTTTTTGCGATTCGGCACTGCGTCACTTTAACTGACAATTGCGCGGTGGTACGACACTGTACCCAAACAAAATTGACGTCCCTTTTTTCCTACAAATAGAGCTTTCTTTTGGTGGTATTTGATCACCTCTGCGGTTTTTATTTTCTTGCGTTATAAACAAAAAAAGAGCAACAATTTTGAAAAAAACACAATATTTTTTACTTTTTGCTATAATAAATATCCCAATTTAAAAAATTGTTTAGGCCGATATATATTCTTCTACAAATTTTTGGGAAAAACAAAAACTGCAATACATGTTTGTTGATTGGTTTGTGCAAAAGTTATAGCGCCTACAAAATAGGTTATTGATTTACGGCATTTTTTATTTTTTTTACTAGTAATAGCGGTGATCTGTGATTTTTATCTGGACACTGTAATTTTTCATTCATGTCAAGGAAAAAAACAATGTTTTTCTCGACATGATTCTTCTCAATCCTGCCTTGAGAAGAATTGTAAAAAACACGATTGTAAAAAAAAAAAAAATGCTTGAGCAAAGAGCAGTGACGTACAACACATACAAAGGCACTATAAAGGGGAAGTTCCATTCAAATGGCGCAAACCTTTGGGCTGCTTATGGTAATTTCCCCGTCTCATAACTTGCTTCTGAGCATGCACGTTTTTTTCCCCCTCATTAAAGCCTACACACGACTGTTTTTCACGGCGTGAAAAACGACAACGTGAAAAACAACGAGAAAAAATAGAGCAGGTTCTAAATTTTTAATGGCCATTTTTCTCGTCGAGGAAAAATGCTCTGGAGCCTACACACGGCCGTTTTTCACGACCAATTAATAAAAATTGCATTTTTTCTCATCATGAAAAACGGTTGTGTGTACGCGGCATTAGAGGTAAGTGTGGCCCACAAGTTTTTGAGATCCGTCTGTAGATCTGTAGCAAGAGGCCCTCTGGAGTATGTCCATTGTTCTATAAAACAAGGGTGACTTGTTCTAGAGTCTAGACCACAGTACATAACTGCAAATGTTTGCAAGTGGCGTCTCTGTTTATAAAACGAGTCGATATATCTCCTTTGATGCCTATTAGATTGAGTGCCTAGTAATTTGGTATTGAATTATACACTTAGTAAATTAGTCCCACTATGCTCTGCCCAAGCTAGCAGTAAATTGTCAGAACAGCTGCTATTTGCATGTTGCATTTGGTACAGCCATGCAATGGGTTCTTACAAGCTTTGGCACTTCCCCTTCAAATGTAGTGGGACCAGGGGCGGACTGATAACTCATGGGGCCCCCGGGCAATAGAAGATTATGGGGCCCCCCAGACTTACAGATGGCCACCAAGCCAGGAGGCATTACAGAGGCGGGGCAGCTAAAATCTCAGGATTTTCACATCAAAAGCATGTCGGTTTTGGACATTTCAGGGACAGATGTAAAAAAAACACAGATTTTTACATACTGTCCCTGGTTTTAATGAGCCTGGCAACCCTGATGGGGCCCCCTAATGGTATGGGGCCCTCGGGCACTGCCCGAGTGCCTCAATGGCCAGTCCGCCCCTGAGTGGGACCTGTCTTTCCTACCATAGTTGGTAACAGAGGTCATGTTCCCTGATTGGAGGGTGTTCTTTCCCAATTATATTAAAAGGTCTCTGCTGCTAGAAAGAGTAGGCCATACTGCAGAGGCAGTGAATAAAGCAGACCCATGTCATGGTCGCAGGAAAGAAACTCATGGGTGTTAAATTTGGACTGCGCAGTGATATGCTGTATACATAAAAAATATCTTAACGTTTTAGAGTAATTTCCTATTTTTGTGTTGCGGGAATGTGTACAATAACCACTTCAGCTCGGAAGCATCAGCAGCCCAATGACCGGGCCATTTTTGCAATTCGCCACTGCATCACTTTAACTGACAATTGCGCGGTCGTGCGATGTTGTACCCAAACAAAATTGTACTTTTTTTCCCCACAAATAAAGATTTCCCCACAAATAAAGATTTCTTTTGGTGGTATTTGATCACATCTGCCATTTAGATTTTTTGCGCTATAAACATAAAAAGAGCGACAATTTTGAAAAAAAACACAATATTTTGTACTTTTTGTTATAATAAATACCCAATTTTTTTTTTTAAAAGCGCACATTTTTCCTCAGTTTAAGCTGATATGTATTCTTCTACATATTTTTGGTAAGAAAAACGCAATACACATATTTTGATTGGTTTGCACAAAAGTTATAGGGCCAGAATCTCAGAGCAAGTACGCCGGAGTATCTACTGATACTCCGGCGTACTTTCAAATTTGCCGCGTCGTATCTTTAGTTTGAATCCTTAAACCAAGATACGACGGCTTCTGGCTTCGATCCGACAGGCGTACGGCTTCGCACGCCTTCGGATCGTAGGTGCAATATTTCGGCTCCCGCTGGGTGGAGTTCGCGTCCTTTTCCGCGTCGGGTATGCTAATTAGCTTTTTCGGTTGATCCACGAACGTACGCACGGCCAACGCATTCTCTTACGTCGTCGCTAGTCGGCTTTTCCCGGCGTATAGTTAAAGCTGCTATTTCGTGGCGTATAGATAGACTTGCCATGTTAAAGTATGGCCGTCGTTCCTGCGTCGAATTTCAATTTTTTTTTTGCGTATGTCATCCGTGAATAGGAAAGGACGTAACTCACGTCGAAGTTCAAAAAATGACGTTGGTGCAAAGCACGGCGGGAAATTTCAAAACGGAGCATGCGCTGTTCATTCGGCGCGGGGACGTGCTTCATTTAAATGAAGCACGCCCCAACCTGCCCAATTTCAAATACGCCGCCAGAAAAACACTACGCCGCCATATGTTACGGCGCGATTTCGCTATGGATTTGAAATTCCGCCAGGTAAGATACGGCGGCGTAGCGTATCACTGATACGCTGCGCCAGGGCAAATGTATGTGAATCTGGCCCATAGCGTCTACAAAATAGGGAATAGTTTTATAGCATTTTTATTACTATTATTTTTTTTTTACTAGTAATGGTGGCAATCTGAGGTTTTTATCAGGACTGCGACATTATGATGGACAAATCGAACACTTTTGACACATTCTTGGGACCATTGTCATTTATACAGCAATCAGTCCTATAAAAATGCACTGATTACTGTGTAAATGACACTAGCAGGGAAGGGGTTAACCACTAGGGGGCGATCAATGGGTTAAATGTGTTCCCTAATGTGTGTTCTAACAGAAGGGGGGATGGGACTGACTAGGGGAAGAGAGAGATCGGTGTCCATACATTGTATGAACACATGATCAGTCTCTTTGCCCCTGGGAGAACCAGGATGTGTGTGTTCACACACAAATTCCCGTTCTCTAATGAGCAATCGCGGGTGTCCCTGGCAGTCATCGCGACCGCTGGGCACTCGCATTGGCTCTGGGAAGACGCTTCGGGCACCAGAGGCGTGTTAAAGAGCCGACGTACATCTACGACGGCTCACGTAGGGGGGCCAGCCTGCCGCAGTATAACTGCGGCGGCTGGTCCGGAAGTGGTTAATGCACTCTTTACCATAACCCACTGCAACGTGTGAACAGGGTGCATCCAAGTTGAATAAGAACAGTGTATTAAGAAAGTCCCAATAATGCACAATTAGGCCTGTTGGGAAAGCACAGTGAACTGGGGCCACTTACAAAACAGAGGAACGTTTTCTTAAAATAATACCACCAGCTTCTGCAGTCAGGAGTGGGAATGCAGCCTAGCCGGTCCACACCCAAATGGGAGGCTTCCGGAGAGGCGATAGCATAGTCCTTGTACTTTCCCTACTGCTCTGGAAGCCCTCCCAGCTGCTCTACACTGTCCCTGACAGAGAGGGAACCTGTCCCTTCACTAACCACACACAATGAGCGCCAAATTAGAGGATTAGGACATGAAATAAGTTTTGCCTTTATCCAAGATGGCCATGGAGGTCACAAGGGGCACCAATTGGACAGCTGCTCCTCTGGTGATCACAGGACATTGTAGAGGAACCACTTTGGTCGAGCGCCACCTACAGCAGGGAGTAGAGACTGAACCTGCCAACAAACGCACATCACTTGCATTGGTGCATTGTAGTGCCATTCATTCGAAATGACACCCACCTCACCTTGCCAACTGACACGGGAGGCAATGCATTAATGTGTTTTGCGGTGCGCCTCATGAAAAGGAACATGTTAGTTTTGTGAGACAATGTGGTGCAGTGCCAGACTTTTTTTTTTTAATGGGCTGCCTAAGGCCTCGTACACACGACCGAGTAACTCTACGGAAAAGACACATCGTTTTCCTCGACGAGTTCCTTGTTAGGCTTGTCGAAAAACTCGTCAGATTTTCTTTGCGTACACAGGGTCAAGACCAAATCTCGTCGTTCTCAAACGCGGTGACGTACAACACATACAACGGCAGGGGAAGTTCGATTCCACTGGCACAACCCTTGGGGCTGCTTTTGCTAATCTCATGTTACTGCGTGTTAAGTAAAAGTTTAGTAAGAGACAATTTGCACTTTTCAGACTGTTACAGCGTGACAAATGTGCTATCTCCATTACAAACGCTACTTTTACCGAAGTAAAAGTACTTTATTCTGAGCATGTGCGGGTTTCTTAGCATACACACAAACGTGTTTCTCGTCGAAAATTAGCCCGACGAGGAACACGACGAGGAAATTGAGACTCCTGTCGAGGAAAAAGAGAACTTGTTCTCTTTTTTCCTCGTTGAGTTCCTCGACAGTTTTCTCGATGAAAAGCATACGCACGACCGCTTTCCTCGGCAAAAAAGCTCTGCCACCAAGTTTCTTGATGGATTCTGTCGAGGAAAACGGTCGTGTGTACGAGGCCTCACACTTGTGTTATTGTGTGAATAAAAAAAACCTAAAAACATTGGGCCAGATTCAGGTACAATTGCGGCCGTGTAACGTAACCCGTTTACGTTACACCGCCGCAAGTTTTCAGTGTTAGTGCTTACCTGTAAACTTGCGGCGGTGTATCGTAAACACGTCCGGCGCAAGTCCGCCCAATTCAAATGGGACGGGTACCGTTCGCAATTTTCCCAACATGCTTTGTGCGAAATTACGCCGGCGCAACGTGTTTGTGAATCGCGACGTGCGTAACGTACTTACGCCGGGAAAAAAAAAAAATTCAAAAGCGACGCGGGAACGATGGACATACTTTAACATGGTGGAGTAATTTTACACCATGTTAAAGTACCCCTAATTTTGCGACGGGAAACTAAGACTTGCGCTGACGTAACGACGGGAAAAACCTTCGTGGATCGCCGTAACTGCTAATTTGCATACCCGACGCTGGAATACGACGCGAACTCCACCCAGCGGCGGCCAAGGTACTGCATCCTAAGATCCGACGGTGTAAGTCAATTACACCTGTCGGATCTAAGGGCTATCTATGCGGAACTGATTCTATGAATCAGTCGCATAGATACTCTGAGAGATACAGTACGACGGCGTTTCAGAGAAACACCGTCGTATCTCTTCTGTGAGTCTGGCCCATTGATCCTGAGCTTTTTAGGAGATAAAATGAGGTAAGGCACTCCTAAAGTCCCGAGGTTTAAACTAGGGATCATAAGAATGAGCTTGGTTTTAGGATTCGTCATTTATAGCAATGCCAGAATTAAAATACAATAATTAAAAATGGATAGCTATAAAAAAAATATGTTTTTGATCATCTACTAATTAATTCCAGTATAAATACCATATTATATTTAATTATTTTATATTTCTTTTGTTCTTTCAAAACAAGTGAAAAAAAAAAGGGGACCAATAGTATTAATGCAGATAATTAAGATCTGAAGTGCAATAGGACAAATAACAAAAAACCCCATCTGTTGACATAAATATGAGAGCAGACTGTGTGCGATTATTCCACATCTGTCATTCATGTCTGCTCAGCGAGAATAAGACTCAAATATAATTTTTTCCTCTCTTTTGGCTCTCCATTCAGGATCTTGTTGTCAGTTAATATATTGCCCATTGGTGACTATTAATAAAACAATTTGCGTTTGCTGAACTTACAAGACTAAGACTGCAAAGAGTATTGAAAATCGAGTAATATGATTTCATTTTAATCAGCTGTCTGAAGCATAATGAGCTCTCAGCTTCCATAAATGTGTCTAGTGCCTAAAATGACAAAGCTCAATTTCCTAAAACTGATGCTTTCTGGTGATAGCGAGCTTAAGTGATAGCCGGCGTAAGTGGATGAAGGAAAAAAGAAAAAGAAAACGCAAATATCCATTTTATACTAATGGGATTATTTAAAGATCATTGTATGGTCATAGGGCAAGGCAAAAAGTCGAAGCGAGGAGAGGAGACGTCTGTAGAGCAGGTCTGGGGCACTTATTTCCATTTCATCGCCCCCGGGCGGAATTTGTATTGTTATTATCTCGATGCATTAGAAGGCAAATTCTCGGAATGCTGTAGATCACCCCGGTGTCAGCTAGTGATCTGTTTTTGCTTTGTTAAACACTAGCAGTCATTAGTAGAAGTGATCCATGCTCAAAGACAAATATATTGAGCAAGTATATTTCTGCAATTCTAGGTAATGTCTGGCTTGTAACATAAGGGCTCTCTTTATGGTGCCCCCCAAAGCTTTAAGACAGTGGATAATTTTCATATTTTAACCACTTAAGTACCAGGCCTATTTTTCAAACTCTATTTTTTTGTTAGAAAATTACTTAGAACCCCCAAACATTTTATATATTTTTTTTCATACACCCTAGAGAATAAAATGGCAGTCATTGCAATACTTTGTGTCATATTGTATTTGCGCAGTGGTCTTACAAGTGCAATTTTTTTGTTAAAAAATACATTTTGTTTTAATAAAAAAATAAAACAACAGTAAAGCCCAATTTTTTTCTATATTGTGAAAGATAATGTTACGACAAGTAAATTGATACCCAACATGTCACGCTTCAAAATTGTGCACGCTCGTGGAATGACGACAAACTTTACCCTTAAAAATTACCAGTTTTGAGTTACATTTGAGGTCTTGGCCTAGAATTATTGCTCCCGGTCTAACGATCGTGGCGATACTTCACACGTGTGCATTCGCTACTGCACGGAAAAATCAGCGGGACGGGGCGAATTACACTTTTTTTACCTTTTTTGTTTTACTTATTTTTACACTTTTTGGGGCAGATCCACAGAGATCTGCACACGCGCAGCGTATCAGAGATACGCTACCCCGCCGTACCTTACCTGGCTTTAGTTTGAATCCTGAAAGATT
Organism: Rana temporaria; assembly: GCF_905171775.1. Classification (NCBI taxonomy): domain Eukaryota; kingdom Metazoa; phylum Chordata; class Amphibia; order Anura; family Ranidae; genus Rana; species Rana temporaria. Next base: position 183,773,321 of record NC_053495.1, on the reverse strand, counting down.
TTGCGCCGTAAGTTACGGTGGCGTAGTCTATCTCTGGTGGCGGAATTCAAATCGGCGATTAGGGGGGCGTGTTTCATTTAAATGAAGCGCGTCCCCGCGCCGAATGAACTGCGCATGCGCCGTCCCAAAATTTCCGCCGTGCATTGCGCTAAATGACGTCGCTAGGACGTGATTTTTTTTAACATAGACGTGAATTACGTCCATCCCGATTCACGGACGACTTACGCAAAAAAAAAAAAATTCAAATTAAACGCAGGAACGACCGCCATACTTAACATGGCAAGTCTAACTATACGCCGGAAAAAGCCGACTAGAGACGAGGTAAAAGAATGCAACGGCCGCGTGTACGTTTGTGGAACGTCGGAAATAGCTAATTTGCATACCCGACGCGGAAACAATGTGAACTCCACCCAGCGGACGCCGAAGTATTGCATCTAAGATCCGAAGGCGTACGAAGCTGTACGCCTGTTGGATCTAACCCAGATGCCGTTGTATCTTGGTTTGAGGATTCAAACTAAAGATACGACGCGGGTAATTTGAAAGTACGCCGGCGTATCAGTAGATACGCCGGTGTACTCGCTCTGTGGATCTGCCCCTTTATTTTTATTACCAGTTTTCACATTTCTTTATTAATCTTTTTTCAACATTACAATTCAATACTTAAAACACACATACATAAAACAAACAGGGGCCGTCAAATGACAGCAGGTGGTCCGTAGGCACGTCCATCGGTTAAAAAAACAGGCATGCTTAGAATCAAGTCGACGCATGCTTGGAAGCATTGAACTTCGTTTTTTTCAGCACGTCGTTGTGTTTTACGTCACCGCGTTCTGACACGATCGTTTTTTTAACTGATGGTGTGTACGCACGACTGATCATCAGTCAGCTTAATCGGTTAACCGATGAAAACGGTCCATCAGACCGTTCTCATCGGTTTGACCGATCGTGTGTACGCGGCATAAGAGTTTAGCGGAATAGAAGGGGGAGGAGAAAGAGAGGTGAGGAAACAGAAACTGAGTAGATCCAGAGAAAAGGGAAGGAAGGGAAGGAAGGGAGGGAAGGAAGGGAACCCCCCCCCCCAAAAAAAAATGCACTGTCTTTTTAAAAAATATATAATAAATGGGTCCCTTTTATTCCTATTACAAGGAATGTAGAAAAATCCCTTGTAATAGAAAAAAAGCATGACAGGACCTCTTTAATGTGAGATCTATGGCCAAAAAGACCGCAAATCTTACATTTACACTTAAATGCAATACAAAAAAAAAAAAATAGTTTTCAATAATTTTTTCCCCCCTTTAAGACCATTGGGCGAAAGTGATGTTTGACATTGCTTCTGTCATCCAATGGTATGGAACCCAGTGGGAGCCATCTTTCCCTCACGCGACTCAATGGCAAGTTGAAAGGATCAGATCGGATCGTCTCTGCCGCTACCAACGGCTCCAGTAAGCGGCAGAGACCACCAGGGAGTGATATGTGGGCACCTCTCCTGGTGCGAATAAAAGTGATCTTGCGGCGAATCCGCCATACAGAACACTTTTATCTGAAAACAGACCGGCCGCTGTTTAAAAAGATACCATAACCCCGGTATTCAACGTCAAACAGGCGCTGTATAACGACAGCAGGTGGTCCGTAAGTAGTTAAAGTGGACCTGAACTCAAAATGGGAAGATTTTCTATCTTATAGGGAACATTTACAGATGTTAATTGTAGCTAAGCAGAACCCTTAAAAATGTTCTTATCATCTTGACCTCCTCCTGAAAAATAGAAGTGTACTTATTGTGCATTGAGCCTCATATCTGTATATTTGCAGTGTGAGATCATCTAAGGCACTGCTGCGGCTGCCTATGGTTGCTAGTCTCTGGGATTTAGGTTTCCAACTTTTTATTGTTTTTTCTTGACATATTACAAGAAAGAAGAGGAAAAGAAATAAAAAAAAAAAAACAATATAATCATAACAGATATGTTAACAATTAACAAATCAAGTAAGAAGAAGAAGATATAAATATGACTGACAATGAAGTGTAACCCATTAAAAAAATTATAATTCGGGACATATTAAATATCAGAATTCCAAGGTACATATGAAAATGCTAACAATATCATATAGTTAGACTAATATTTTATTTAAACTGTATTTATGTAATCTCATTTTTGTTGTTATTGATAACTAATCATATAAATAGGGTTCTTAAAATGTGGTCAAGATAAAATAAATCAGAAGGAGAAAAAAGAAAGGAAAGATAAGATAAGAAGAAGGGGGTGGGTAAGACAAGGGTAGTTCCAACAACATGTAACGGCTATTCTAGAGGCCAGGATTATCTAGAGAATTAAAGGGGTTGTAAGGGTTTGTTTTTTATTTTCTAAATAGGTTCCTTTAAGCTAGTGCATTTTTGGTTGACTTACCTTTTCCTTCGATTTCCCTTCTAAAAATATCTCACTTCCTGTTTCTCCTCAGTAAGCTTGCCCCCATCATCCGAGCGGTGGATAGTCAGCCAGAACAGCTTACTGAACATCTTACTGAGGAGGAACAGGAAGTGAGAAATTCAGACAAAGAAAACAAAAAAAAAAACATTTAGAAGGGAAATTGAAGGAAAAGGTAAGTGAACCAACAATGCACTTGCTTAAAGGAACCTATTTAGAAAATAAAAAACGAACCTTTACAACCCCTTTAAGCGTTTCATATGTTTAGGGAAACTCAAATTTATGAGTAAATTTCTGGGGATCTAATACCATTTACATTTGTAATTTAATGTATTAAAGTCAAATATTTTGATCCAAGTTTACCTATTTTGGGCCACCAAATGTGTGCCATAGAACCTTTTTGACCACAATTACTAAAACATTTAGAAAAGATTTGTTTATTCATTTTAGCTATGCTCGATGTGACTATGTACCATTGCAATGGTGTTTTATAATTAGATTCCACTAAAGTCATATTGATCGATATTTTAGAGAGAATATTGATTGTTTTGAGCCATTCTGGAAGTTCCCAAGAAAACGTAAGATCCTTTTCCTAGTGTTTGTCTCGGGAGATTTGAAGCGAGATTTGCTAATATCACTACCTTGCTGTTATCTGTTCTCCTCGCTGGCGAAAAAGCCCTAGCCTGAGGCCCTTCTGATTCATTCATTTTGTTGCTCTGTGCTTTCTGCCCCTCTCCTTTTGCTTCTGGATTATCACACTGCCAGTCATCAGATCGCCATTATTCAGGGGGTCAGCTCAGATATGAGGAAACAAACTTCTGTCTCTACCAAGATGGCTACTTGCACACATAAAAACACAATGCAGTACAAGTCAGTAATGGATAAAAGATCAGCTGCCAGAACCACAGGCAATACTGGTGACTAGTAATTAGTAATATTCATTGGGCACATGCCAGGGTGCTATTCAGAACAAACATGAGCATGTGCTTAAAAGGAGACAGCAGAAAAAAAGATGTGTGTGTGCTGAAAACCTGGCCATGTTCGTTTGTGTAGGAATGCACACAGGTGCACATGAATTGTGCCAATGCGTGTGCCTGTGCGCGTTAGGGTGGGCGTGCACACTGGCGCAGGTTCATATACATTTGCTGCCAGAATTGGCGCCAAACGTCTTATCTAAGGACAGTTGCTGCACTCAGACTTTGCTGGATGACCTTCAGCTACCAGTACATCTGTGTTCTCTGTATCCTTTGGTACCTGTTACGAATCCAGCTTGCCTCTGCACCTCCCTGCTTCCTCATCCCTAGTTTTGACCCCAGCTTGCTCTAAGGACTTTGCTTCTCTTGTTCTTTCATGCATGACTCTGGCTTGCTCCTTAACTACTTTTCTGCTTGCTCCCCTGGATCCCTGGGTATGACCTTGGCTTTGTTCTTGACCATGCTCCTGCATTCTCTGTGGCTTGCCTTCCTATGTATAACTTAAGTGACTACTTTTTTTGAGTCCAGTCCTTCCAGTCTCATCTTGCTACTTAATTAGGTGCCACCTCACCTGTGGTCATGGCCCTGGTCCCGCTACATCTCAAGGGGCAACAGAAGTCCTGCCATTTCTCCTGACAGACAAACTGACAGCTATCCGGTTGACTGTTCTGTAAGCAGCTTCCAGCAGATCTACCTACATGATCTACCTACATGGCATCTGTGCTTCTTTGAGCCTAGCATTCCCCGTTCTCAGCCAGCTATCACACATGCATACTTTTTCCACCTACTCGTTGAAAAAGTCAATTGTATTACAGTCACACTCTGCTCATGGTATCACCTGGCAGTGGAGGCAGATTTGGTTGAGTATACTTAAATGGCAACTAAGCAAAAGATTCCTAACTGTAAGTCCTGACTGTTATGCTAATTTAGACTCTGGCCTGCCTGCCTATATTTTTGTGTTCTGTGTGTAGGCAGGTGCAGTCTACTTTCTTGACTGCAGATGTAGCTATTCCATGGCAGCACTGCATCTGGAGAGGAAGCCAAGAGGAACATGGTTCCTCTATGTGCAAAATTAATAATATATAAACTACAGCGCTACTAGATCCAAAATTACACCACACAATTAATAATCAAATGTAAAAAGCTGCAGTATGTGAAAAAGGGTGACCAAACCATAAACAATGTAAATAATGTACATATGCGCTAAAAACAACTAATTAATGTGATATCTACTACAAAAGATCAGATGCCAAATGTGATAAAAAACAAACAAAAATTGCTAATACTGATGAGTGAACTCGGTATTGTTATCACCGCAAACTATATGTGATAAAATCAAAATAGCATCGACTGCATAAGGTTTCCAATAACCGTCCCTATAGTTGAATGGATATTGCTCTGAAGGGTTAACAGTGCGTGTTTAATCAGCAGAAAGTGAATGTCAGTGCAATCAAACCAACACAGCCTAGGATGGCTATTAAGCACTACAAATGGATTCAGACCGGCTTCAGTGTGATGATACCACACAGCCTTGTTGAATAATATGCAATGCAGTTACTTCAGATCCACTCCACACAAATCACGGCAGGATGTGAAATATATGAGGGAGAGAAAGAAACACACAATAGTGTAATGCTGCAAAGCTCCAAAGCAGAATCAGAGGCGCTGTGCGCTGATACACTCACGATTTTCCCCCTCTTTGTGAAAGCCGCTCAGTAACGAATTGTAGAGATCCTCACTCGGGAACTTCCGACAGGTCTCGTATGGCAGGCTCCTCCCCCACGCGTATCGTCACTTGCCACGTGACTTAATCATGGGTAATGTCCATAGAGCATTTATCACATTTGGCATCTGATCTTTTGTAGTAGATATTACATTAATTAGTTGTTTTTAGCGCATATGTACATTATTTTCATGGTTCCTCTATGGTTTCCTGGATCACTGAGGAGAGATCCAATTGGATGTTGCAGCCCCATGTGACTCTAGTGGCCATCTTGGGTCAGACAGACTCAAGGCTTTGGCTCTCAGGCTTGGCGCGCATTTTGCAAATTGGTAGAGTAGGGACATGTACCCCACCTGGCAGGGACAAAACTAGAGGCAGGGAAAAGTTTCTGATAAGGAGGAAAAGTGTAGGGCTCACAACTTCTCTGGACAAGCCGCATTCTGCCTCTCCTAACAGGGAATTTCAGCTCAGCTGAAACCTGCTGTCTACACACTGCTGGACCAGTGACTGTACCTGGTTAGGTTGTCTTCTTACTAAGTATATTGTGAACTGTCTTTGCATTATTTCAATACAAGTTCTCCCATTGCACTTGGATGTATGGGTTATTGCTACCGCGCCACACTGCACCCCACCTACATGTAGGTCACCTCCTTCCGCCATCTGCCTGTGATATCAATCTGTCTAAACACACCCTGGTGTGATCTTTGCTCATTTACAGGTATGTACTAGACATATGCTTAACGTTGATTGTCCATCAGCTGGAAGTATTGCCAGGGGACATACGCACCTGTGTGAGTTACCTGGCAAAGACTAAGGAATTCTTAGAATTGGTACTTGATGGAAAGTCTATTGTTGACTTGATGAAACAATGCCATGTTAACAATAATCCAATTGTCTTCTTTGATCATTGTGAAACAAATTATTTCAACCCTTTGCTTTTCAGGATTTATTTTTATGTGTTTGTGGTAGGATTTGTAGGATTGGTAGGATTAAGTTATTTTGGTGAAATTACTGATTTCGCTGTAGGTGAAATCTTACCTAAGTGGAAACCTTCAGTTTACCTCATTGAATGTGATTCCTTTTAGCTCATGTGAAATATGCTTACAAAATTACAGTATTTCTATGTTTCGTTGTGATTAGAGGATGTGTTTATTGGGTGTCTTTAGGATAGTTTCATTTAGTGATAATTGTATTTTTCTTTTGTCTTTTTTTGCTGTGTACCATATATATTTTTACTTTTACCTTTACTTCACTGTTAATTTCTGTAAAGTAATGAAGCTAATGAAGAGCTTCTGTAACTCTCAGGAGGTATTTTAAACCCACTTGTACCTTCCACATTGACTCAATGTGTATTTTGCCCAAATTTCCCAATTTTTGCCAACATTTCTGGCAATAACAACTCTCATTTTCACTCAGTGGCAGCAGTATCTTGACAGCTGATGAGGAAAAGAGATGGTATTTGTCTCCTACTGCTGGCTTGAGTTGCCTAATAAATGCCAACCTTGAAGTTCCCTACCAGGATGCACAGTGCCGGCCCAAGACATTGTGCTGCCTGGGACCAAGAATTAAATGCTGCCCCCCCCCCCCCAGAAAAAAAATCACGCCAACCAAAAGGCCCCCACATTCATTATTTTATATCATGATAACTAAAGGGGACCCGTCATGGCTCTATACATGTATAAAGGAGTATAAAGAGGACCTGTCATTGCTCTATACATTAATAGGAGTATAAAGAGGACCTGTCATGGCTCTATACATGTATATAGAGGACCTGTCATTACTCTTTACATGTAAAGGAATATCAAGAGGACCTGTCATGGCTCTAAAAAATGTATATAGGACTATAAAGAGTACTTGACATGGCTCTATACATGTATAAATGAGTATAACGAGGGCCTGTCATGGCTCTATAGATGTATAAAGAGAACCTGTCATGGCTCTATACATGTATAAAGAAGTATAAAGAGGACCTGTCATGGCTCTATACATGTATATAGAGAACCTGTCGAGACTCTTTACATGTAAAGGAATATAAAGAGGACCTGCCATGGCTCTATAAATGTATATAGGAGTATAAAGAGGACCTGTCATGGCTCTATACATGTATAAAGGAGTATAACGAGGGCCTGTCATGGCTCTATAGATGTATAAAGAGGGCCTGTCATGGCTCTATACAGGCATATAGGCGTATAAAAGGACCTGCCATGGCTCTATACATGTATCCAGGAGTATAAAGGGACCTGTGAATTGCCGGCGGCCACAATGTCTGTTGCGCAAACTAATCAATGTACGCTAATTGTGTTTTTTTTTTGGTACCAAAAATATGTAGAAGAATATATATTGGCTTAAACGGAAGAAAATTGTTTATTTTTCTAAATTTTTGGGGTATTTATTATAGCAAAAAATTAAAAAATATATATATTTATAGCACAACAAATAAAAACCGCAGAGGTGATCAAACATCACCAAAAGAAAGCTCTATTTGTGGGATAAAAGGACATCAATTTTATTTGGGTAGCGGAGCGGGCTGGCGGACATCAGTATGCTGCCCCCCTAAAAGTGCTGCCTGGTACTCATGGTACCACCCGGTCCCATCATAGGGCCGGCCCTGAGGATGCATAATAGTCACAGCCATTTATCGATACTGGCCTGCATCTACAGTTAGATACCTTTGCCATGCCATTCCTATTAATAAAATGTGTGTGTGTGTATATATATATATATATATATATATAGGCATAGGCCAGTGTTATAATACAGAAAATGTGCAGAGTTTTTTACCGTACTTTTATTAAGCTGCTGCTTCAACCGGTTTTCAGGATGTGTTAACCGGCTGTCAGAGCAATTCACAGCTCGGCCCCCAAAGCCATACATTTGCAAATCAATTTGCAAATTAAGAAGCCTGCTAATTTCTCCCAGACCTTCCCTGACCCACTAAGCAATGGAGAAAAATATTAGCTCTTGGAAATAGGCCATTGTTAAAAAAAAAAAAAAATCAAGGGATGTGATAATCATGTTATAAAGTTAACTTTTTCTTTTTTTACACTGATTTTTTACTGAAGATGATGTTGGATTTTTTTTTTACTTATTTTTGTTTTCATAATATTTTCTAAAAGCACAATTCCATCCAAGAAAAAACAATGTACATAATGCTAGGTGAAACCTTATCAATACATACATGTAGACTTCACTTACAAATCAGCTCAGTATAGCTTAGGGCACATTTCTAAATGATGATGGGTTACTACTACATTGTGTGTAATGGCTTATTTGTATCTGAAAAATAAAAACAAAAAAAAATTCAGTTCTAGCTATGGGATATTATGGGACCTTTTTGATTTTACATCTAAAAGCACAAAGCAGATGTAGTAAAATAACTGCACATTTTTGAAGAGGAACTTCACACCCTGTGATAATTTTTGAATCCTTTTTATCCTTGTTTGGTAGGTTATCCTTAAAACACATATAGTACTCACACATACAGCAAATCCAGCATTGTTCAGTTTTAATCCACTATCTCATTCTGGTTCCTGTGCCCCCATCTTTTTGCTTACATCATCGGGAACAGCTGACTCTTCTAGGTTCTTGCAGCCAGCCACTGATGATGTGCTGTGGTGCATATGCAATGTCCTGCAGGCTGCCCTGAAGCCTCCTGGGATCAATGACATTGGCATTTCACGAGGCGTGGGGGGGAACTGGTTATTCTCACTTAACCATGAATACCAGAAGTGTAAGACAGTTTAAAAAAAATAAAATTCTGCAATTGTGTGAAAGTAGTGTGGAAGGATTATGAGAAGTGGGTGAACAAGTGAAGGTATTCTTTAAGCACTCAAACATCAGTTCATTTATGTAAAGCAGGTAAACCTAAAATAGTTTTATTTTTTATTTTATTTTATTTATTGTGATTTGATCAGGCTAAAGCTAAATTATCTAACCAATTTTACAAATAGGATGAGACTATATTGTATCATTGGGTTCTTGTTTTATAGACCAGGTTGTGTGTTTTATTTAAAGATCACCTGTCATTTTAAGACATATTAATTCAGCCATGAAAGATGCATAGTACAAAAGGCAATAACCGATAGCAGCTGGTCAGAATTTATTTTATAGATGTCAGGTCAGGGCAAGATGGGCAGTGACTGGTTTCCATAAGTAGTACACTTGATTTTTTGTGAGTAATTACCTTACCTTACCCTTTCATACTCTCAAACTTTAGGTACCCATGCTGATGGATGAGCCGTGTGATTTGCCTAAGACAACATTTTGCTGATGGGGGAACTCTCAATTTTACTCATTGTGCTGCTTAAGTGACATTTAAAAAAAAAAAGATCTACCGGTACTTGTATTGTTTTCTTTTTTAGAGAGAGTGATTTTGGGTGTTTCTTTTTTGTAGTTTAGTTTTTTGTGTTTTTTTTTCCTTTTTGTGTATTTGTTAAATATGTAATGTTGTTTTCAATAATAATAATGAAAACATGGGCCCAGATTCTCGTAGGAGATACGACGGCGTATCTCCAGGTACACCGTCGTATCTCTGAATCTGAGCCGTCGTATCCTGGCGCCTGATTCATAGAATCAGATAAGCCAGAATTTGTATAAGATATGACCAGCGTAAGTCTCCTATGCCGTTGTATCTTAACTGCATATTTACGCTGGCCGCTAGGGGCGTGTACGCTGATTTACGCCTAGAAATATGTAAATCAGCTATATACGGCAATTCACGAACGTACGCCCGGCCGTCGCATTACAGATACACCGTTTACGTTAGGCTTTTCCCGGCGTAAAGTTACCCCTGCTATATGAGGCGTAGATGAGGCCTACCAATGTTAAGTATGGACGTCAGAACAGCGTCGAATTTTTCACGTTTTACATCGTTTGCGTAAGTCGTTCACGAATAGGGCTGGGCATCAGTTACGTTCACGTCGAAAGCATTGTCTTCTTGCAGGTTAATTTGGAGCATGCGCACTGGGATACATTTACAGACGGCACATGCGCCGTTCGTAAAAAGCGTCATTTACATGGGGTCACATTAAATTTACATAACACACGCCCACATCTTCCACATTTGAATTATGCAGGCTTACACCGGCCTATTTACGCTACGCCGCCGCAACTGGTTTGAGAATACTGCACTTGCCTGTCAAAGTTGCGGAGGCGTAACGTAAATAGGATACGTTACGCCCGCACAAAGATGCGCGCTTCTACGTGAATCTGGGCCAGAGTTTCTGTAACTTGCAGTAGCCATTTCAAGCAAATCTCACCCATAAAATCCAACAAAAAGCACCTTAGGTTTACCTTCTCCAATCAATCCAATGCATTTCACCAAAAAGGTAACATTTGTCCAAACACTACTGTTTTCACCAAAATTTCAGGGACAGTAAAACTCAATTTCACTCATCCCTAGTACTGAGAAGCTGAAAGGTAAATGAAAGGAAAAGAGAGAAAAATTTGTTTCATTGATTTTTCTCTCCAGCTTTTACTCTACCATCTATTTTCTTTAGCTCCTCGAAACAAAGCATACAATATCTGAAGAGTATCTAAGCCTAAGGACTAAGCCATAGTATATTAAAGCTTACCAATCCTGGGATCTGGTGGCTTCATTCGTTTTCTTTTTTCACATGGTGATCCTGCCACTAGCACACTTCCTGCGCAAGGGTACAACGCTTACTCATTGTACTGCATCATGAGAAGCAGCGTTGTCACCCCAGAACAGGATTTTAGAACACTTCCCTACCACCTCTTCTCTGTAGCATAGGGGGAAGTGATCTGTGGTCCACAGAGAGAGTCGGGAAGAACACTAATAGAGAGCACAGGTGTTTAGTGGTGGTAGGATCAACAGGTATTTTTCACCTATTGAAGAGATATAACAAATCACTTTCAATGATATAATTCACAGAAGACATGTGCACACTAAAATATTTTGTTTCGGAATTCGTTTTTATTTATTTCGTTTTTCGTTAAAAAAATGCATTCATCTGAAAATCCAAATTAATTTAGGTCGAATCTGTCATTGAAGGCTTATGGTGTCTGTCGAATGTTCTAAGAAGATTCAATGGAATCTCAAAAAAAAAAAGATTTGATGGAATCTTTAAAAAAAAGATTCGACGGAGCAATGTAATTTCTGAAGGAAAAAAAGTCATTTAAAAATCACTCGCGGCTATAATGAATTGTCGGCTCCCGGCAATTCAGAGAGAATTCATTAATAAAAAAAAAAAAAAGCATGGGGGTCCCCCCAAATTCAATTACCAGGCCCTTCAGGTCTGGTATGGATTTTAAGGGGAACCCTGCCATCAATTTAAAAAAAAGAATGACGTGGGGTTCCCCCCAAATATCCATTCCAGACCCTTCAGGTCTGGTGTGGATTTTAAGGGGAAATCCACCCCAAATTTAAAAAAAAAATGGCGTGGAGTACCCCCAAAAATCCACATCAGACCCCTTATCCGAGCACGCAACCTGGTCGGCCGCAGAAAAGAGGGGGGGCGAGAGAGTGCCCCCCCTGAACCGTACCAGGCCACATGCCCTCAACATGGGGAGGATATCCCCATGTTGATAAGGACAAGGGCCTCATGCCCACAACCCTTGCCCGGTGGTTGTGGGGGTCTGCGGGCGGGGGGCTTATCAAAATATGAAAGACCCCTTTAACAAAGGGGACCCTCAGATCCTGCCCCCCTATGTGAATTGCTAATGGGGTACATTGTACCCCTACCACTTCACTAAGGAAGTGTAAAGAATTGTAAAAAAACACACACACACACCGTGAAAAAGTCCTTTATTAAAAAAATAAAATAAATCCAGCGGTGGTAATCCACTCTCGATCCCCGCTCCAACGTTGTCAGTATCCAACGACGGGTGACCCCGTCCCCCTCTGACACACCCTCTGCTATGTCACTGCGTCAGAGGGGGGGGTCACGTTATGGATGGCCCCGCCTCATCTATATAAGAAAAGAAAGAAAGTTTACCGCTCAGAGGTCCCAGAGAACTGCAAAGTGGAGTCCAAACTCTTGGGTGCAGGCACTGCAATAGTATGCAAAAATGTATAAGAAAGAACCGAGATGGCCACACTTAAAAAAAAAATGTGTTCCTTTTAATAAAAACTGGTCACAACATGGATGTCACAGCAAAAAATCAGGAAAAAGGGCTAACGCGTTTCACACTCTCATACAGTGCTTATTCATAGCTGACTCTGCAACAGGGGAGCCAAAACCAAAATCGTCCTTATGTTAGCAACCTAGCTAGGAGGATACTACAATTGCACTTAAGGGGAAGTTCCACTTTCCTTTGGTGCTCATTGTCTGCTGTAATCACTTGCTTAGAAGCCTAGGGCCTCATTCACACTGGGCAAACTACGACCTACGCCCATGCAAGGACCATGTTTACCTGCATAGGGATGCAGAGGGGTTTTATGCCTCCCCCTGCAAAAGTCCCATTGATGTTAATTCGAGAGACCTGAAAATAGGAATGTATATTCATCTTTTTATGCAGGTTAGTGAGCATAGGTGTTGATGGGGAGAGAGGACAGTTTTAAGGCTAGCTAGGTGTAAGCTAGATTCCAGTTTAAAGTTTAACTCCGAGTCCTCCACCGACCAGCCCCCAACATTTACACAAAATAAAACAATTCTAAATGCCCACCTGACATGCCAGGTCCCACGTCTCCTCCCTGCTTGGAGAAGGGTCCTTTAGGTGCTCTTGTGTCATCCTGCGTGATGTGGATACTTCCGGTTACTAACCAGTATTGGGGTCCACTGAAGACGTTAGCAGCTGATGACATCAGCAATAGACAACTGATCTACTGTGCACTTGATTGACTCATTGTGGTTCCTGAAAGAGTAACCGGAAGATATTCGGTGTAGGAAAAAGCCACAAAGGTGTATATAAAATACCAATAAGACAGCAATAATGTAAAACAGGAACACCGTCCAACACCATGAACAATTACATCGAAAATTACATTTAGGTAAACTTCAGAATTATAACCCTAAATGTGCGCTCATTGGAAATACACTATATATTCTTTAATGGGCCTTTAATGAAAATAAGGTGGCATACCGTTCCGGAACAAGACCACGGAAAATACTGCCTATGTCCTTCAAAGGCTTTGCAATTTAAATTGATTTCACATTTCTTCGAGACATTAGTCTTCCAGACAACAATTGTACAACTCAGCCCATGAGACCTGTAACCTGATGTCTTTAATTAGCAGGCAATCAATTGATTAGCTTTGTTATGTGTATGTGCCAAACAGCCTTAGAGCTGTGTTTTGCATAATTTCTTCATCTGCAAAAATTGCAAATTGCAATTATACTCATGCCGAGATGTCCTAAAAATATATTAATTTGTCACAGACGCTAAAAGTGTAGAGCGCTGCCAAAAATTCAACAAAGACTATCTGATTTCTGTAATCTACATTAGCCTGTCTATTTTGTGAGCATAAGTCAGAATTCTAAAATACTTAAAGGCCAACTCTATTCAAAATTATTTACTCACATTATGAGCTCTACTATTATTAGCCAGGTGTTTTACTGGCTTGATGTCCCAACTAGGATCCCCATTTCCTTTTACCTGCATGGTCCACAGCCAAACAATGGTGCCACTTGTGCCAATGGACACCCCATAATGTAAATCATGTCAATATTTGGGGATTCCAGCTATGAAGAAGTGATGGCATCTCAAGGGTGTTCATTAAAAAATATATATATTTTCTAGTCTTGCCTTTTTTTGTTCCTATGGGTCCATATATATCGAAAGCATGTCTAAACCCAAGAACGTCACCGACTGGGGCATGCTGGGTCGTCACCAACTGAGGCACGCTGGGTTGATGACATCACAAGGGGATGGGGCCACTTGCTGATGCCATTGTGTGACTCTGCCCCTTAACTATTTAGAGGCTGGAGGTTTTTTCTTTTTTTAGGTTCAGCAGTGGTGGAAAGCATCATGATTAACGATGGATCTTTGTTCTTATTTTTTTTTATATATAAAGAAATTGTTAAAAACTGTGTGTGTGTTTTTATTTAATTTTTACACTTTTTTGGTAAATGGGTAGGGGTACTATGTACCCCATGCTGATTCACATGGGGAGGGTGGGGACTCCTTTGTTAAAGGGGGCTTCCATATTCTGATAAGCCTGCAGACCCACACAACCACTGCGCATGGTTGTGGGGAAGAGGCCCTTGTTTCCCCCATGTTACATAGTTGGTATGGTTCAGAAGGGGGGGCACCCATCACCCCCCCCCTTTGCTGGCCTGCTGGGCTGCATGCTCAGATAAAGGTCTGGTATTGATTTTGGGAGAACCACACACTTTTTTTGGAGTGGGATTCCCCTTCAGCTCCATATCAGACCCAAAGTGCCTGGTATGGATTTGGGGGGCCCCATGCTATTTTATTTCTGACTTTTCTATTGCCGGTATTCTTTTGTTTACATTTCAGCTCTCAGCAGGAAAGCCCGCATGTTCAGGATGTGACGACCAACAACCAGCTATTCTTCACACAGAATTTTAATTGGTCGATCATTTTTCGATCGATTCGAATTCGAATTGTTCTGATTTGTAATTCGTTAGAAAATTAATAAACTAAACTAAATAAAACTAAATTTAATTAAACAGAACTAAACTAAAAAACATTCTGAAACAAATTAACAATATTAAATTAGTAACATAACAAATCTATCTAATTTTTGTTTTTTCTGTTCTGCACATGTCTAGAAAAAAGTTATATTGCAGATCACCAGTCCTTAGATGAGATGTCTGTCTCACTTTTCTTTTTACATACTTTTTTCCTTTATTTCCAACTGGTGATCCTACCAGTAATACACATCAAATCATAGGGTGACAACACTTACTCACTCTATTGCATTTGTGGAGGAACAGCTTTGTTAACTTGAACAGAGAGTGTGTTCAGAATACTTACCCCTCTGCTCTTCTTCATAACATAGAGGGAGGGGTGGGTAGGCCACAGAGATAGCTGGAACCAATTAAACTGATAGGAACCAACCAAGGCAAAGAGCCCACAGAATTGGGATCTCACTGGATTTCTTGCAACATCAAAAGGTTGTTTTTTGTTTTATTTTTTGCACTTATGAAGTGCAAAGATGAGCTGGTTTGAGTATTTTTGTAATTACTGATCTCCCAGACAGTTTTACACACAGCAGTCTCTAGGAATTTGTTCAGAATAGTGCAAATAAAAAATAAAAATCAATCCAGTGACTGGTAGTTTTGTGGATGAAAATGCCTTGTTGGTGGGAGAGGTCAGAGTATAACCAGACTGGTTCAAGCTGACAAAAAAGACTTTGGTAACCCATCTCTACACAACCATGGTGAACAGAAAAACATCTCAAAATGCACAATACTTCAGGCATGGATGAAGCTTCTCTTTAATGTTCACATCACATCAAATACCATAGGATAAATGAATGGGAAAAACATTTTAACTCAATGATTTTGACAATGGCATGATTGTTGGTACCAGAAGTGCTAGTTTGAGTTTTCTGTAACCGATAACCTCCTGGGATTTCCACACACAACCATATCTAGCAATCACCAGGGTGTGGAGTGTTTTTAAATGAGCGGCAATTTGTCTGACCATGGAATGTAACTCTCTCGTCAGGAAGTGGGTAATATACATAGCTAACTCCATTACAACAAAACATAATGAATATGTAAAACAATGATCCATTTATAGATAATAAAATTCATAAATCTTTTTTCTTTTTCGCTTAGAATAAATTTCCCTGAAGAATGCCTTTACCCTAATAGGTCGAAACGTGTAGGGATATTCTGAAAAATTATACACAAATCTGTATGGTTTTATAACTAAGTTGAGTATATGTGCATTTTTCCTGTTGTTGACGAGATATGTTTTTATGTTAAGGCCAGAAATTCTTTTTATGACTCCTATGTATCCATGCCTATCTATTTTTGATACTATGATATAAATAAAGCAAAATCTATTTTAAAAAAAATCATTGTTACTTGTTTCCAACACCACTTTGCTGCTAAAAAAAACCCACGAGGGATCTTCTATATAAAAAAAAAACATCTCTAGCAATTTACTCAGAATGGTCCAAAAAAAATCCAGTAAGCAGCAATTATGTGGATGGAATTGCCTTTTTTATGGGAAAGGTCAGAGGAGAATGGCCAGACCTGTTAACGTAGTAAACATGGTAACGTAGATAACCACTCTTTACAACTGTGGTGAGCTGAAAAGCATTTCAGAATGCACAACGTGTCAAACTTGTAGGTAGATGGCCTTCAACAGCAGAAGACCACATCAGGTTTCACTCCTGTCAGCCAAAAACAAAAAACTGAACATATAGGGCCAGATCCACGTACCTCGGTGCATATATAGGCCAGCGTAGTGTATCTCAGATACACTACGCCGTCGTAACTTAGAGCGGAGGTTCCTTATCCACAAAGAATTTGCGCCGTAACTTAGGCGGCTTAGTGTAAATGTGTCGGCGTAAGGGCACGAAATTCAAATGACTAAGATGTGGGCTTGTTTTATGTTTGTGGGGGTATCCCAGTGCGCATGCTCGAAATCACGTTGCAAATAGTCAATGCTTTCGACGTGAACGTAATTTACGCAAAGCCCTATTCGCAAACGTTTTATGCAAACGACGTAAACAACGGAAAATTTGTCGCTGGCCCGACGTCCATACTTAACATTGCGTCCGCCTCATAGAGCAGGGGTAACTATACGCCGGAAAAAGCCTTACGCAAACGACGTAAAAAAATGCGCCGGGCGGACGTACATTCTGAGAATCGGCGTATCTAGCTAATTTGCATACTCTACGCGGAAATCAACGGAAGCGCCACCTAGCGGCCAGCGTAAATATGCACCTATGATCCGACGGCGTACTAAGACGTAGGTCAGTCGGATCTAGCCCACATTCAGGCGTATCTTGTTTTGTGAATACAAAACAAAGATACTCCGGCGCATCGTAGAACTTACGCGGCGTAAGTTCTTTGTGGATCTGGGCCGTAGTGGGCATAGGGGCACCATAATGGACAGATGAACAAAGGAAAAATTCATCCTGGCCTTGTGAATCTTCATTTTAGCAGAGTGAAACAGATGGTAGGCCAGTCAACTGAAGCCCTTGAAATTGACAGAATGAGAGATTCACTGACATATCACTGTCACTGACATATCTTTGGAAATTTCATGATACAATCAGGTCAACTTGGATCTGAATCCCAAGAGGAATGTCTGTGAAAGGGGGAATCCATTCCACGAAGAATGGAAGCTGTTTTGAGGCCTTACCTAGTTGGTGTTCCTAAAAAATTGTGCAGAAAGTGTATATTTGTTTCAGCTGTGTGCTCAAAGTTGCTCTGTAAACCCCCCAATCCTCCACCTGCCAAAAAACTCATTTTGATGTTTAACTACCAACAAACATGCAAGTGTGAACATTTAATTAAAGTGCCTGGCTATTAATTTGAGGAAAAGATCTGCAATGGCATAATCAATTTTAAAACAGAACCCTCCAATGCAATTCTTTTAAATGCTTTTAAAAAATGTCCTTTATTAGACCTAGTTCAGAACATTTTGAAGCCGCCTTCAATCAAAGTACAGCTTCTCATTAAAACAGAATGATTATTAAAAAGCTCGTATGGCTTCCTCTCGTGAATTATTTGCATTCAGAAATGTGTGCTGTATTAGTTTAAGAGTAAATGCAAATATATCAGCGGGGTCTCTGAGACAGGCTTTATTTTATTATTAGCCACATTTTTTGCATTGAGATTGTTACATCCTCACTATTTTTTTTTTTACTTTATATTAAAATGTTACCGTTCCCAAAATAATAATATATTTTTTTTCTTTTTTTTTCCCAATGGTCTGACTTTTGCATCGTGCTGTAGTTCCCACTTGTATAATTCTGAATGGTGTATAAAAATTGCGTCTTAGCATGGAGGAAAGGAAAGTCTATCCGCGGAGCCATCACCTGCAGAGAACGTGATTATAACGTAGAGGGAGGTACGGTGATTGGTGGACCCAGGCTAAATTTTTTTTTTTTTCTTGTTTGTGATTTTTTTATCCTTTGGAAAACATGAAAGTGTTTTAATAAGAGGTCTATACACATTTTCTTCCTTCTGTATTACTGCTTAAATATATTCAACAGAAACAAACCATTAGCAAGATGGGAATAGCCGGCCGCTGAATATACCATTAAGCTTGGAATTTGAACATTCATATTGCTTGTTTTCTACCAAAGAATTAATGGACCTTAGTGCTTGCAGTTTATTCTTAATGATATTTTTAAACTCATTCGAATACAGGTACTTTTTTTTCTCCTTCTGCAATCTGTGGACTGCAGTCGCTCTCTCTCCCTGTATAGAGTATTTACAAGCACATACACAACTAAATATATCTGTTTGTTGTATATGTATACGTTTGTAAGAAAAATATTCTGATCCTTACAGTGGGTGACCGCGATATTGTGTCAATCTCGCTCCCTTTCTCGGCGAGATTGACCACCTACGAGCCCCATCGCGGGAGCCAGCGCCGAGCTGGCTTGCCGCGATGGAGACACAGCCGTCATAGAAGCGACGGGAGATCCGACTTTGATTCCCGCCAATTCTAGGTGCGGCATATGGTATGCATTCCTGAGAGGGAGAACTCCACGCCAATTTTGAAATAAAAAACCGACATGGGTTCCCCCCCCAGGAGCATACCAGGCCCTTAGGTCTGGTATGGGTTGTAAGGAGACCCCCCTACGCCGAAAAACCGATATAGGGGGTCCCCCTACAATCCATACCAGACCCGTATCCAAAGCATGCTACCCGGCTGGCCAGGAAGGGAGTGGGGATGAGCGAGCGCCCCCCTTCCTGAGCCGTACCAGGCTGCATGCCCTCAACTTGGGGGGTTGGGTGCTGTGGGGCAGGGGGGTGCACTGCGGGGCCCCCCCACCCCAGAACACCCTGTCCCCATGTTGATAAGGACAGGGCCTCTTCCCGACAACCCTGGCCGTTGGTTGTCGGGGTCTGCGGGCGGGGGGCTTATCGGAATCTGGGAGCCCCCTCAAATAAGGGGGCACCCAGATAACGGCCCCCCACCCTAAGTGAATGGATATGGGGTACATCGTACCCCTACCCATTCACCTGGAGGCAAAGTGTAAAAGTTAATAAACACACGACACAGGGTTTTTAAAATAATTTATCAGTCTGCTCCGGAGGCCCCCCTGTCTTCTTTAGCTCTTTTAGCAGGGGGGCTTCTTCTTCCGCTCTCCGGGGGGGTCTTCTCCGCTCTCGGGGGTCTTCTCCGCTCTCCGGGGGGTCTTCTCCGCTCTAGGGGGTCTTCTTCTATCTTCGCCGCTCTCCTCTGTTGACTCGGAGCACCCCGGTTCTTCTCGCGCTGTCCGGTGCCTTCTCCTTCAGCGCTGGCTGCCCGCTATCTTCGTGTGTTAGCTCAGTTACTAGCAGGCGGCCAGCACGCTCTTCTGTGACGTCGTCTTCTTCTCTCCTCTTCTTCTCCCTTCTTCCGATGTTGACCCGCCGGCTCTTCTCGCTGCAATGACAGGTGCGCGGCTTGCATCCGACTTATATAGGCCTCACAGTCCCATCATGCTCCGGTACCTACCCACGTGGTACCTACCCACGTGGGTAGGTACTGGAGCATGATGGGACTGTGAGGCCTATATAAGTTTTTAAAAACGTCATTTAAAATGATCGTGTGTGGGCTTCACATCGTTTTTCGGCTTCTAAAAATGTAATTTTTCGGGTTGTAAAAAATGATCGTGTGTGGGCTAAAACAACGTTTTAAACCCGCGCATGCCCAAAAGCAAGTTATGAGATGGGAGCGCTCGTTCTGGTAAAACTACCATTCATAATGGAGTAAGCACATTCATCACGCTGTAACAGACAAAAAAGCGTGAATCGTCTTGTACTAACAAGGAATCAGCTAAAAGCAGTCCAAAGGCGAATAGAACTTCCCCTTTAGAGTGCCGTCGTACGTGTTGTACGTCACCGTGCTTTGTTCATCATTTTTCAAAATGGTGTGTGGGCAACATCGTTTTTAATGATGAAGTTGGAAAAACTTCGTTTTTTGGACATGCTGAAAAACGTTGTTTTTTTTTTCATGCCGAAAATTGATCGTGTGTATGCGGCATCAGAATCTTAACTAGTCCTGTTCTGAGTTCTGGAGCCTGGAGGCTTTGTAGAGCTTTGCCTACAAAGCAGACCTCATTATTAGTCTCAGCTCATGGTTCTCACTCTCTATGCTATGGAAGCCTGCAGCTGAGTGAAAAGGCTGACTGCTGACAAAAAGCTAAATAGCTACATGTACACTACAGCTTCTAAACTTGAGTTTAGGAGCTTTTGGCATTGGCAAAGTTCCTAAACTCAACTCCATAAAAGCCTATGTCTCGGATTCTCGTACGAGTTATGCCGACGTATCTCCAGATACGCCATCGTAACTGTGAGTCCGAGCCGTCGTATCTATGCGCCTGATTCTTAGAATCAGTTACGCATAGATTCATATTAGATCCGACCAGCGTAAGTCTCTTACGCCGTCGGATCTTAACTGCATATTTACGCTGGCCGCTAGGGGCGCGTACGCTGATTTACGCCTAGAAATATGTAAATCAGCTAGATATGCCAATTCCCGAACGTACGCCCGGCCGACGCAGTACAGATACGCCGTTTACGTTAGGCTTTTCCCGGCGTTAAGTTACCCCTGCTATATGAGGCGCACATGAGGCGTACCAATGTTAAGTATGGACGTCGTTCCCGCGTCGAATTTTGTAAATTTTACGTTGTTTGCGTAAGTCGTTCGCGAATAGGGCTGGGCGTCATTTACATTCACATCGAAAGCATTGGCTTCTTGCCGGTTAATTTGGAGCATGCGCACTTGGGTTACTTTCACGGACGGCGCATGCGCCGTTCGTAAAAAGCGTCATTTACGTGGGGTCACATTAAATTTACATAACACACGCCCACATCTACCACATTTGAATTAGGCGGGCTTACACCGGCCTATTTACGCTACGCCGCCGCAACGTTGGTTTGAGAATACGGCACTTGCCTGTCAAAGTTGCGGAGGCATAACGTAAATAGGATACGTTACGCCCGCACAACGATACGCGCTTCTACGTGAATCCGGGCCTATGTGTCCATACACACATAGGGTTTTACAAGAGTTTGGTGGAAGTGTTTGGTGTGTCCTCTATTATTATTATTATTACATGTTCTGCTGTCTATCGTGATTGATTGCAATTAATAAATGTCTTCTTTTAATTTTGTCTCCATATTGCTCTGTATCTTGCCTGGCACCGCTATAATCCCCTCAAAAATCCTTCCCCACTTTGCAACAGGGTTTTACAAGAGTTTAGAAGCTGCTGTGAGTAGGGGAGGTTCAACCTTCCTCAACCTATCTCTACTGAACGAGGAAGAATTACATTCAGGATAAAATTGCAGTAAATTTGTGGCAGGGTTTTCCCGCATTTTGCATTTTCCCGCAGATGGCGGTCAATCTAGTCTGAGTGTAAATGAGCCCTAATTGTTTTGGGAACCTATAGAATTGGATTTTAGGTCTATGTCATGAGGTGCTATCGACAGGATCACTAGAATATGCAGTGAATACACATATCTGCTCTGTCTTTGTTGCTCCCTCACCAGTTTCAGCAGTTAGGAGTCTGAAGAGTTCGCTACGATATAAAGAGTGCTGTCTTGCCTCTTCAGCCATTTAGGAAGCAACACAGGCAAGTAGGTCAATGTCTTTACTCCCCCATGACCCACAAAGCGATCATTTTCCCCCGATCACAGGAATGCCAGTGTGACATAACCCTTAATCAGTGTAAGATATATAATCCACTGGAGCTAGAATTCGGAGAGAGAACCTCACAAGGTCATTGGGAGTATACTTTCTGAAAATGGTATTGCGCAACTTCCTGTCTCTCTTTACATTTTGAATCACTAATCTCATTCACATTAGTAAATGTTGAATCGGTGAAAATGTCTTAGCACTCCTGGCAAAAAGCATATATTCTACCTTCTTAGATGGAAAAGACGGTCACCCTTTAGTAAAAAAGTATGTAAGCAAAGGACATGCCCTGGTGGAGTAAAGTGCATTTTGGGGGAGTGGCCTGGCCGGAGTCCAGGTTGAATTTGCCACTTACCACTATGCCTGGGATAACATGGATGTGCGGTCATAGGCATATATTCCTTCATACAAAGGACATTCCCTGCCATACCTCAAGTTACATGGTTCATGAAGAACTATTAATCAAAGAATTGGCTACCAAGTGCAAATTATTATCTATTTTTCCATTATACTGGCTGTTTAAAAAAGAAATACAATAATAAAAAGAATTGTGTTGAAGGTTTAGTGTACTTTAACCCCAATCACAACAGTCATACAATACGGAAGCCGCCCGACAGTACAGCAACTCAAAGGGTGGCAAGCCTTCTATATCTTCTGATTGGCTCTCGCGGTAGTCACACGATTGGGGGCGTGTTTCCGCTGACTTCCGCTTAGAAGCCTTGGCCGGTGGCTGTCGATGACAGCTCAGTCTTTGCTGGGAGCACTCTCTAAGCGCACAACCTCATGCAGTCGTGGTAGCTGGGCTTTAAAACCCACCTTTTTGTTGTCAAGAGGTTATATAGCCCACATCCATATCTATTTGACCAAGAAAAGGGAAAACTGAGCAATACCTGAATGAAAAAGTAAAATTCTCAGTGGGTAGGCTGTGTTTCTGGTATTCTTCTCAGGTTTTAGCTTTCAGTTTTTGCTGGAGTGTATCTTTATGACCACAAAATGCAACTCTGTACGTTCCAAGACAGTTGGCCAGAGAAAAAGTTTCTACACTGCTTAGTTTAGAACACACTTTACTTCTTAAATGTGCTTTTGCTTTGTAATATTAGATATTCATACAGACTCAGCATGGAGTTTCGTTTAATGATTTTTCCACACCTGATAATGATCCTGGAGAAAGCAATACTGTGATCACACATTGTATCAAATGCTAATAGCCAAAGAACAATTTAAGCTAAATCAGCTCTGCAGAGGAGCAGACGAGACATTATTCCACATTTCATGTGTCCTGTTTGCCAGTAGAACTAAGTTGTTTATCAGGAACGCAATTTGCCAAGATAATTCTGAAGAAATTCATGTAGTATGCCATCAATCACAGGGCCGATGCATTACAAAAACTGCAGGGAAGTGTCTGTGGAGGTCATAATAGCCAATCAGATTCCTCTTTTTTTTTTAAATAACTTCTGGGCCAGAGATTCAAGCAGTATACACACGCACACGTTGGTATTTATCTCATAATTTGTCAAATGTACATGAAACAGTATCATAATACAGAAACATTGATCATGCATTCATATTATGTTCTGTAATGTTGTCGTTGAATGCCTTTCCTTGTGTTTCATCAACTGAAAATTTCAGTTTTTGTGCTTTTGATAAGTTCTCCCTGGTTCAAAGCACAAGAAAAATGTATATAAAATAGTTCAAACACTGTATAAATGTGTGACTTCAAAAGCATTTATTGTTCACTTACTTCCTTTCTGGCATTCAGATACAAAGAATTCAGAGTTTGTCTTTAAAGAGAGTGTATAGTCTATTCAATGAAATATAGTCAATTTAATTCAATTTCCTAGCTGTACATGTAAAAAAAAAAATGCTTGATGTAAAAATGTATGAGGCCATAGCATTAAATTTGGGATGGATGGCACAAATGCACCGTCCAGCCCCGTTGTAGGCAACTTACACCAGCCATTTACCGAGCGGTGCAAAGTTTTGGGGGCTGAGCGGTGCACCGAGTGGCATGAACACTGTTTAGAACAGTATGCACCTAGGCATGAGTGCTCAGAAAGCATTCCAGGCAATTGTCCCTTGGCACAAACTACCCTAAATGTACTGCTAGGTGCACCATCCAGTTCTGGCCTAGCAGAATATTTCCTCTTGCTAAAGTTTACTTCCCTTCTGCAGTGTTGAACTGGAAAGTGTCCCCAGTACAGCAAAGCCGTGTACACACGATCGGTTTCTCCGATGAAAAAAGGCTGATGGACTGTTTTAATTAGACAAACCGATTGTGTGTGGGCCCCGTCTGTCTTTTTTCCATCGGTGTAAAAAAATAGAACATGTTTTACATTTTTCCTATGGATAAAAAACGATAGGAAATTCTGATTGGCTGTGTGGAACGCCATCGGAGAAAAATCCATGTATGCTCAGAATCAAGTCGATGCATGCTTGGAAGCATTGGACTTCATTTTTTTCGGCTTGTCATAGTGTTTTACGTCACCTCGTTTTGGCATGGTTGGAATTTAGTCTGATAGTGTGTAGGCAAGACTGATGAAAGTCAGCTTCATCAGATATCCGACGAAAAAATCCATTGAATTTGATTTCATCAGAAATCCGATCGTGTGTACAGGGCATAAGAGTGGTGAGGAGGATCGCCCTCCAGACAGAGGGTAGAAAACCTATTCTTATGGATGGCTGGCACTGCTTTGCAGAAGGACAGTTTGTGCTGAGGGGTGCTGCTGTACTGTGCTGGCTGAAAGGACTGTACTATACTGTTCTAGAGTTCTAATGTAACAGAGACCTGCTGTTCCAGAGATCTGCTGTCCAACCTGCAAGCAATTTCAATGATCTGCTGTTCCAGATATGTGCTGTTCACCCTGTTGTTCCGAAGATCTACTGTTCTAGAGATGTGCTGTTCCAGAGACTTGCTGTTCCAAAGAACTGCTGTTGCAGAGATGTGCTGTTCCAAAGATCTGCTGTTCCAGAAATTTTCTCTTCCCAAAACTTGCTGTTCCACAGATCTGCTGTTCCAGAAATCTGATGTTGCAGGAGTGCTGCTGCAAAGCTATGCTTTTGGCAACTGTGAGTACAAGAGTTACTATGCTACCTACACTCATCTGAAACTTTGTGTGGGTTTAGTGTTGCCATTAAAGAGGCTACCATTTGCACTGGCAAGGAGTTATATTAATGTAAAGGAAATTTTACATTGAGTTACAGCAGGTGCAGTGTGGTATAACAGAAGGCCTCCAAGTATGCTGCTGTAACATTTAACCACTTCAATACCGGGCTTTAAAACCCACCTCCATACCGGGCCTATTCTGGCACTTCTCTCCTACAAATCATCATTCTTTTGCTAGAAAATTACTCAGAACCCCCAAACATTATATATGTTTTTTTAGCAGACACCCTAGGAAATAAAATGGCGGCCATTGTAAGTTTTTATCTTGCACGGTATTTGTGCAATCATTTTTCAAACACCTTTTTTTTGTAAAAAAAATGGTTTCATGAATTAAAAAATAACAAAACAGTAAAGTTAGCCCAATTTTGTTTATAAAATGTGAAAGATGATGTTACGCCGAGTAAATATATACCTAACATGTCATGCTTTAAAATTGCGCACACTCATGGAATGGCGCCAAACTTCGTTACTTAAAAATCTCCATAGGCAACGCTTATTTTTTTTTACAGGTTACCAGTTTAGAGTTACAGAGGAGGTCTAGTGCTAGAATTGTTGCACACGCTCTAACGCACGCGGCGACACCTCACATGTGTGGTTTGAACGACGTTTACATACGTGGGCGGGACTTACGTGTGCGTTCGCTTCTGAGCGTGAGGTATCGGGGACAGGGGCGTTTTAATTTAATTTATTTATTTTTTATTTTACTTATTTATTATTTTTTTACACTTTTTTTTAAATTTTTTTCGATCGCTTTTATTCCTATTACAAGGAATGTAAACATCCCTTGTAATAGAAATAGTGTTTGACAGGTCCTCTTTAAGGAGAGATGCGGGGTCAATAATTCTGAAAAGGCTGAAAATTCACAGATCTCATTCTTACTAGCCACAATTGCGTTTTGTTTACTTACGGTACCTGGGTGTGACGTCATCACATCGCGCCCGGTCCTCCGACGGTCATAGAGTCATCTCTATGCTGCACATCCGGTGGACGGCGATCATCTCTCCGGGGCCCCCAATGGGACGGGGGAGCCCGGAGAAGCACCATATGGTGGTGGGAGGGGGGATGTCCCCTCCCGCCGCCTATAAGAACGATCAACACGATCAACACTCGGCTCCCAGTACACAGTGGGAGCCAATCAGCAGGGAACCGGGCAATGAAGCCGGAGCGCTTCACTTTCTGGTTCCCTCACCGAGGATGGAGGGGGGAGCAGCAGGGTGACGAGCGATCGCTTGTCCTCTGCTGCGGACGGCGCTGGACTCCAGGACAGGTAAGTGTCCTAATATTAAAAGTCAGCAGCTGCAGTATTTGTAGCTGCTGGCTTTTTTTTTTTTTTTCAGCGGACATCCTCTTTAACCCCTTGATCGTCCCCTCATGTTAACCCCTTCCCTGCCAGTGACATTTACACAAGTAATCAGTGCATTTTTATAGCACTGATCGCTATATAAATGTCAGTGGTCCGAGTGTCAAAAGTGTCCGATCTGTCTGCCGCAATATTGCAGTCCCGCTAAAAATCGCAGGTCACAGCCATTAATAGTAAAAAAATAATAATAATAATAATAAAAATGACATAAAAATGACATAAATCAATCCCCTATTTTATAGACTCTATGGGCAAGATTCTCAAAGGCGTTACGACGGCGCAACACCATTAGCGCCGTCGTAACACCTCATCTGGCCCCGGGTATCTATGCGACTGATTCTCAGAATCAGTTGCGCATAGGTACCCATTAGATCTGACATGCGTAAGACTGTTACGCTGTCAGATCTTAAATGTATTTTTTTTTCCCGCCGCTAGGTGTCGCATCGTCGCTTTTCCCCGTCGTCTATGCAAATGAGGTAAGTACGGCGATTCCCGAACATACGCGAGGTCGACGCAGCGAATTAACGTCGTTTGCGTAGCGTACCCGACGCGTAAGGTTGCCCCTGCTAATTAGCAGGCGCAACCAATGTTAACGATGGCCGTCGTTCCCGCGTCGAATTCAATAAAAATTACGTCGTTTGCGTAAGATGTCCGTGAATGGCGCTGGACGCCATTTACGTATACATCTAGGCAAATGACGTCGGGGCGACGTCATTTAGGGCAATGCACGTCGGGTAATTTACCCGACGGAGCATGCGCAGTACGCTCGGCGCGGGAGCGCGCCTAATTTAAATGGTGCCCGCCCCATTTGAATTGGGCGGGCTTGCGACGAACAATCTAACGCTACACCGCCGCAAGTTTACAGGTAAGTGTTCTGAGAATCAGGATGTAAACCTGTAGACCTGCGGCGGTGTAACGTAGATCTCATATATTCCGCTGCCCAGGAGCAGCGCGAATGTATGAGAATCTGGCCCTATACCTTTTGCGCAAACAAATCAATATACGCTTATTGTAATTTTTGTTTACCAAAAAACTGATGAAGAAATTATTTTTTAAACATTTTTGGGGGGATATTTATTATAGCAAAAAAGCCGAGATGAGCAAGTAGCACCAAAATAAAGCTGTATTTGTGGGGAAAAAAATTATGTAAATTTTGTTTGGGTACAACGTCGCACTGTCAGTTAAAGCGACGCAGTGCAGCATCATAAAAATGGCCTGGTCATTAAAGGGGAGTTCCACCCACAATTTCACTTTTTAAATATAAATACCCCTGTAATACACAAGCTTAATGTATTCTAGTAAAGTTAGTCTGTAAACTGAGGTCCGTTTTGTTAGGTTGTTACAGCATTTAGATAGTTTATAATCTAGAAATAGACCGTGGCCATCTTAAGTGTGGGCATCATGAAGCCAGACTGTATGACTTCCTGGATTTCAGCTTTGCATATCTCGCACATACTCAGTGCACAAGCAATGTAATAGGTTTCAGTCAGGTTTGCAAGGACTACTGGGAAACATGATGCCTATCCCAGAAACCCTTGCAAATGGCCTAGGCAAATAAGGAGGATGAAGTAATGAAGGACTACAAAATAAAGGTATTTACAAGCAACAAATTAAATAAAAATTGTCCATTCTGAATACTATGAGATTAGGGCATGCAGCACAGACAAACATAAAAAAATGGGTGGAACTCCACTTTAAGGGAGCAAATCCTTTCTGAGGGTGAAGTGGTTAACTATGTATTTTTAAAATGCAACAGGTTTCCTTTAAGAATCGCTAACAGCTTGTAAACCTTCCATAAAAATACAAATGTTATCATAGTGATAAACGAAGCCATCTTTTGAGACAAGATGTTTTTGATGCAATTTACCCTCTTCATACAGGCATACTCAATAACATATTGATTAATGTCCCGCACCCTTCAGCCCTTTTAACACTAATAAATTAATAAGATAGGCATCCTATAGATCAGATGATAATTTTGTTATAAATCACAAACGTTCGAGGCTGAGATGATTACTGTGAAACCTCAGATTTTGTCATTGTTCCACTTGAAAGCATGCAATTATACTGCCTTAATTGGAGGCACTGATGTATTTTCATCAGGGAGCTTTGTTTGTATTCTAAATAATGAGATCTATGCAAAGGGACCTATGCCATTTTAACTTTGCTGCCTTTGCAGACTTTTTTTTTTTTTTTTTTATACATTTTCTTTGTGTTAATAATCTTGACGGTTTTATGGAAATGTGATTCTGACATGTTTGGTTTTGAAAGAGCTACAGTAGTAAGACAATCACATTTCTGCTTTAAAAGCCACGTTCATCTTTTTTCTTTTTTTTTTTACCTTTAACATTGCTGATTGTCTTTAATTTCTTTACTTATGTTTAATTACCTTTATTTGCTACTTTTCTTCACCTTTGCTGTATCCTTTCGACCCTGACCCCCTTTTTTGTATAGATAAATGGTTGTTTAGAATCAACTTAATGCGGGGTTTCCATTACGTTTTTCAATTTTTAAAAATAACACCTTTCATCTTGTGTTTTACATAGCTCTATAGTGTCACTTACTATGTGCAAAAGCCCTGCCGATCCGCCGAGTTATTTCAAATGAATACTTTATATTTCACTCTGCTGTGCATTCCCATTTTGCTTGTGGGCATTGTAAAGCCCACAAGCAATTGCTTCCGGGAATACTGTGGCTGACTGTGGATGACACGTTTTGACGATCCACCTGTCCCACCCCAATCTCGCGCATGCGCAAGACTGCTGCAGTGCCGCTCCGTAAACCACCTGAGTTGCCATCACAACGAGCGGCGGAAGTGCACGCCGTTGTGATGGCAACCCATCAACAACAAGCCGGGACGGAGTTGAATGAAACTGCTAGTTTTTTCGCTCGTTCTCCGGTGCAGGCTGCTTGAATTCACGGTGTGAACAGAGCAGCAAAACAAAGGTCTATGCCAGGTTTGAAAATGGCGCCGAGATATTCATGGAATTGCGTCACTTCCGGTCTACTAGTAACGCGAATCTTGAACAGGGTAGGTGCACGGCATGATGAGTCATCATTTCCCAGGAGCATTAGCGCTGCTAGGATCCTCGGTGGATAGGAAGGCAGATTTCGTGGGACCGCATAGCAACAGGCATTTCAGGGTGAGTAAAAGTTTTTTTTTTCTTTTTTAGGTCTAAACTACAGTTTAAAGCTAAATTATTTTTGTGATGTTACCTCCACTTTAAGCTGACTCAACAACTGCTAGTTATGCTCAGTGCAGTTTATAAATAATTGCCAAGCGTCCCGGATCCTGGGATTGTGAACATTGTTTTCTAGTGCCCGTGCACTGTGGGCTGCCATTGAAAATGGTAGCAGGGTGCTGGATTTTGAAGCATTCTCTGATTTCCAGCACAAGGGACTGCAATAATGCCAGAATTGTGAAGCAAAAGTATAGTATAGACTGGGTGAGAGGCAGCAATGCAGGTGCACAAAATCAGGTAAATAAGTACACTGACCACCAATGAAGAACAGCATTGAATATTACTGCCATTGACCACCAATACATTGTGATGTAACGCGTAGGGAGGAGCCAATGACGTCATGCCGCGATACCGGAAGTGAGTGGGCCGACATTTTGCAAGTGACCAGAATATACAGTTTCCTAAGGGTAAACTTGCTGTTTTTACTATAGTGCACCAGATTTGTGCACAATTTTAATGTAAGTGATATTTTAATAATTTTCATAAAATAAACTGAAACATAAAGCACTATGATAGTGTATTTCTTTTGATCCTCGGATGATTTTTTTTCCCAAAAGATGGACAAGAATGGATGTGGATTAAAAATCCTAGAAAAGCTTAGTGAGAGACCAATCATGGCTATACCAACCCTGGTTAAAGGGGATAGTGCATTTTGACCTAAAGTATACTTGAGTCATATACAGTATACTAGATGAGAGCATCTGTATGTTGGTGACGGGGATTGTGCAGTGTATGGTGGATTTTGAACATGATTGTATGTGAAGATATCACAACAATTTATCAATCGGCCACTGGAAAGCAAGGAGCAATAAAGAAACTGACACATTAGTGCACTGATTACATTTATTGAAGAACTCACTTTATTATTCTTATTTTTATTTTTTATTATATATTTTGATTCTGAGTAAAATTATTATAATGACCACCAATACATCGTGGCATTTAATTATTTTGCCATGGACCACTAAATCAGAGGGGCATTTTAATGGCAATACCAATAAATGACCACCAATTCAGGGGGGGCATTTAATAGTACTGCCACTGAATGACCACCCGCCAATACAGGGAGGTATTTAATAATATTGCCACTAAGTAAACACCAATGCAGGGGGGTCAGGGCATTTAAAAGTAATATCACTGGCCACCAATAAAGTGTAATATTACTGCCAATGAAGGGATATTTATTTTTGCTCATGCTGGCACCAATGCTGAGGGTAATTATTGCCTCCACTGACACTAATGCTGGGAATTATTATTGTGTCTGCTGACAGCTGGTGTCCACTTGGTGTTATCCTGGGGTGCCAGGGCTGGATGCCTGCTATTTATGAGTGGTTCTTTTCTTTCAATGCACAGAGGCTGCTCAGCTGTCAGCTAATTACCAGGCACTCCTTGTTTCTACAGTGACTCACCTGGATACCATTACCTGTCTCATTAGTCCAGCTTACAGCCAGCCCCTTTTGGCTTTTTAAACAGCTTTGCTCATTTCCTCTGTGCCCTTGCAAGGTCTGTGATCTCCAGTGTGTTCTTGTGTATGACGTGGCCTGGCTGACTTCTCTTCCGATACCTGTTCCTGATTTTGCTCCTTATTACTCTGACTTCTGGCTTCCTAAGCCTGACTCATCTCATTACCCACTCAGGCACCCAAACCCTGGCTTCAGTTTTTGACTGAAATGTGTTATTTTTTGTTATTTTATTAAGGGTGGATATTATTGCATCCACTAATACTAATGCTGGGGGAAATGATTGAATCTGATGACACCAGCGCTGAGGGATATTGTTGAATGAATGAATGAATGAATGAATGACTTGTATAGCGCTACTCATGCAAACTGAATCGCCTCTGGGCGCATCTACTGACACCAAAGCTGGGGGTTATAATTGCATCCAGTGACACCAACACTAGGCATTGTTATTACTGCCACAGTAGGCTTATATTACTCTCATTTTTTCTTTAAAGTGGAGTTCCACCCATAAATATAACATTACATCAGTAGTTTTAAAAAAATGTCATTAGTCCTTTACGGAAATTTTTTTTTTTTTTTTAGATGCCTTTAAAGTGTTGTTGCTAGGCAGAATAGTTAATCTTCCCACTTCCTGCACCTAGGTGCTTAATGCACCGCACAGACTCCTGGGAATGTAGTGGGTGTAACTTACCAGGAGTCTGTGCACTCCCCAGTCTCAAAGAATCATGTGACTTGGACAGCACAGGTGCTGAAACCTGATCTGACACTGCTTGTGCAGCAAGTGCGAGATCTGCA